>NW_028318316.1:0-153624 GCF_062004578.1 Staurois parvus
AAAAATGTTGAAAAAGTCAACAAATGCACGTGTTAAAAAATATCATGTTCTCTTTGTATTTATTTCTTTGTGTGAAGTATCTGGTGATCCTGCCAGTCCCCCTGATGCCACCTTTTTCCCTACTCATAAGCTAGACTGAAAGCACTGGAGCTGATAGTGTCAAGGAAATGCAGGTTCTAAATACATAATAAGTAGAGATGAGCGAATCGAACCAGGCGAAGTGGAATTCGTTTCGAATTTCAGGAAAAATTCGATTTGCGTCGAATCCGAATATTAGCATACTTCGGGTGCGCGAATCAGATTTTTCCCGATCAGCCGGCAAAAGTGTCCCTGCAGAGAGCTCCGCTATTTCTGACAGTTCTCTGACAGTTCCTTCACATGTACAGCGGTTGAAACATTGTATCTATTTGTTTCCATTTAGGATACAGATGTTTTTATTCGGAAACAGATACAATGTTTCAACCGCTGTAAATGTGAAGGAACTGTCAGAGAACTGTCAGAAATAGCGGAGCTCTCTGCAGATACACTTTTTGCTGTAGTGGAATACTTCTTCTTTTCATTCTTCTTTTCATTCTTCTCATTCTTCTTTTTATTCTTCTCATTCTTCTTCTTCTTTTCATTCTTCTTTTCATTCTTCTCATTCTTCTTTTCTTCTTCATGAAAAGAAGAATGAGAAGAAGAATGAAAAGAAGAATGAAAAGAAGAATGAGAAGAATGAAAAGAAGAATGAAAAGAAGAAGAAGAATGAAAAGAAGAATGAGAAGAAGAATGAAAAGAAGAATGAGAAGAAGAATGAGAAGAAGAATGAGAAGAATGAAAAGAAGAATGAGAAGAATGAAAAGAAGAAGAAGAAGAATGAAAAGAAGAAGAAGAATGAAAAGAAGAATGAAAAGAAGAAGAAGAAGAAGAATCTTTTCATTCTTCTCATTCTTCTTTTCATTCTTCTTCTTTTTCTTTTCATTCTTCTTCTTCTTTTCATTCTTCTTTTCATTCTGCTTCTTCTTCTTTTCATTCTTCTTCTTCTTTTCATTCTTCTTTTCATTCTTCTTCTTTTCATTCTTCTTTTCATTCTTCTTCTTCTTCTTTTCATTCTTCTTCTTCTTTTCATTCTTCTTTTCATTCTGCTTCTTCTTCTTTTCATTCTTCTTCTTCTTTTCATTCTTCTTTTCATTCTTCTTCTTTTCATTCTTCTTTTCATTCTTCTTCTTCTTCTTTTCATTCTTCTTCTTCTTTTCATTCTTCTTTTCATTCTTCTTCTTCTTCTTTTTCTTTTCATTCTTCTCATTCTTCTTTTCATTCTTCTTCTCATTCTTCTTTTCATTCTTCTTCTTTTCATTCTTCTTTTCATTCTTCTCATTCTTCTTTTCTTCTTCATGAAAAGAAGAATGAGAAGAAGAATGAAAAGAAGAATGAAAAGAAGAAGAAGAATGAAAAGAAGAATGAGAAGAAGAATGAAAAGAATGAGAAGAAGAATGAAAAGAAGAATGAGAAGAATGAAAAGAAGAATGAAAAGAAGAAGAAGAATGAGAAGAAGAATTAAAAGAAGAATGAGAAGAAGAATGAGAAGAATGAAAAGAAGAATGAGAAGAATGAAAAGAAGAATGAAAAGAAGAAGAAGAAGAATGAAAAGAAGAAGAAGAATGAAAAGAAGAAGAAGAAGAATCTTTTCATTCTTCTCATTCTTCTTTTCATTCTTCTTTTCATTCTTCTTCTTTTCATTCTTCTTCTTCTTTTCATTCTTCTTTTCATTCTTCTTCTTCTTTTCATTCTTCTTCTTCTTCTTCTTTTCATTCTTCTTCTTCTTCTTTTCATTCTTCTTTTCATTCTTCTACTTCTTTTCATTCTTCTTCTTCTTTTCATTCTTCTTTTCATTCTTCTCATTCTTCTTTTCATTCTTCTCATTCTTCTCTTCATTCTTCTTTTCATTCTTCTTCTCATTCTTCTTTTCATTCTTCTTCTTCTTCTTTTCATTCTTCTTTTCATTCTTCTCATTCTTCTTTTCTTCTTCATGAAAAGAAGAATGAGAAGAAGAATGAAAAGAAGAATGAAAAGAAGAAGAAGAATGAAAAGAAGAATGAAAAGAAGAATGAAAAGAAGAATGAGAAGAATGAAAAGAAGAATGAAAAGAAGAATGAGAAGAAGAATGAAAAGAAGAATGAGAAGAAGAATGAAAAGAAGAAGAAGAAGAATGAAAAGAAGAAGAAGAATGAATGAAAAGAAGAATGAAAAGAAGAAGAATGAAAAGAAGAATGAAAAGAAGAATGAGAAGAATGAAAAGAAGAATGAAAAGAAGAAGAAGAATGAAAAGAAGAATGAGAAGAAGAATGAAAAGAAGAATGAGAAGAATGAAAAGAAGAATGAGAAGAATGAAAAGAAGAATGAAAAGAAGAAGAAGAAGAATGAAAAGAAGAAGAAGAATGAAAAGAAGAATGAAAAGAAGAAGAAGAAGAATCTTTTCATTCTTCTCATTCTTCTTTTCATTCTTCTTCTTCTTTTCATTCTTCTTTTCATTCTTCTTCTTCTTCTTTTCATTCTTCTTCTTCTTCTGAGGATGAGGATGAAGAAGAAGAAGAAGAAGTAGGATGAAAATAAGAAGAATTCCAAGCCGGCAAAAAGTGTATCTGCAGAGCTCCACTAAGTGTATCTGCAGAGCTCAGCGGTTGAAACATTGTATCTATTTGTTTCCATTTATGGAAACAAATAGATACAATGTTTCAACCGCTGTAAATGTGAATGTCAGAGAACTGTCAGAAATAGAGGAGCTCTGCCGATACACTTAGCGGAGCTCTGCAGATACACTTTTTGCCGGTTTGGAATTCTTCTTATTTTCATCCTACTTCTTCCTCTTCTTCTTCTTCTTCTTCATCCTCATCTTCGGAAGAAGAGGATGAGGATGAAGAACAAGAAGAAGAAGTAGGATGAAAATAAGAAGAATTCCAAGCCGGTAAAAAGTGTATCTGCAGAGCTCCTCTATTTCTGACAGTTCTCTGACATAGAACTGTCAGAAATAGAGGAGCTCTGCAGATACACTTTTTGCCGGCTTGGAATTCTTCTTATTTTCATCCTACTTCTTCTTCTTCTTCATCCTCATCCTCTTCTTCTTCTTCTGAGGATGAGGATGAAGAAGAAGAAGAAGAAGTAGGATGAAAATAAGAAGAATTCCAAGCCGGCAAAAAGTGTATCTGCAGAGCTCCTCTAAGTGTATCTGCAGAATAGAGGAGCTCTGCAGATACACTTTTTGCCGGCTTGGAATTCTTATTTTCATCCTACTTCTTCTTCATCCTCAGAAGAAGAAGAAGAGGATGAGGATGAAGAAGAAGTAGGATGAAAATAAGAAGAATTCCAAGCCGGCAAAAAGTGTATCTGCAGAGCTCCGCTAAGTGTATCTGCAGAGCTCCACTATTTCTGACAGTTCTCTGACATTCACTCCATACAGCGGTTGAAACATTGTATCTATTTGTTTCCATAAATGGAAACAAAAAGATACAATGTTTCAACCGCTGTATGGAGTGAATGTCAGAGAACTGTCAGAAATAGCCTATTTCTGACAGTTCTCTGACATTCACTCCATACAGCGGTTGAAACATTGTATCTTTTTGTTTCCATTTATGGAAACAAATAGATACAATGTTTCAACCGCTGTATGGAGTGAATGTCAGAGAACTGTCAGAAATAGCGGAGCGCCGCTATTTCTGACAGTTCTCTGACATTCACTCCATACAGCGGTTGAAACATTGTATCTATTTGTTTCCATAAATGGAAACAAATAGATACAATGTTTCAACCGCTGTATGGAGTGAATGTCAGAGAACTGTCAGAAATAGCTGAGCTCCGCTATTTCTGACAGTTCTCTGACATTCACTCCATACAGCGGTTGAAACATTGTATCTATTTGTTTCCATTTATGGAAACAAATAGATACAATGTTTCAACCGCTGTATGGAGTGAATGTCAGAGAACTGTCAGAAATAGGCTATTTCTGACAGTTCTCTGACATTCACTCCATACAGCGGTTGAAACATTGTATCTATTTGTTTCCATTTATGGAAACAAATAGATACAATGTTTCAACCGCTGTATGGAGTGAATGTCAGAGAACTGTCAGAAATAGCGGAGCTCTGCAGATACACTTAGCGGAGCTCTGCAGATACACTTTTTGCCGGCTTGGAATTCTTCTTATTTTCATCCTACTTCTTCTTCTTCTTCTTCATCCACATCCTCTTCTTCTTCTTCTGAGGATGAGGATGAAGAAGAAGAAGAAGAAGAAGTAGGATGAAAATAAGAAGAATTCCAAGCCAGCAAAAAGTGTATCTGCAGAGCTCCTCTAAGTGTATCTGCAGAATAGAGGAGCTCTGCAGATACACTTTTTGCCGGCTTTGAACTCTTCTTATTTTCATCCTACTTCTTCTTCTTCTTCCTCTTCATCCTCATCCTCTTCTTCTTCTTCTGAGGATGAAGAAGTAGGATGAAAATAAGAAGAATTCCAAGCCGGCAAAAAGTGTATCTGCAGAGCTCCGCTAAGTGTATCTGCAGAGCTCCGCTAAGTGTATCTGCAGAGCTCAGCGGTTGAAACATTGTATCTATTTGTTTCCATTTATGGAAACAAATAGATACAATGTTTCAACCGCTGTAAATGTGAATGTCAGAGAACTGTCAGAAATAGAGGATCTCTGCAGATACACTTAGCGGAGCTCTGCAGATACACTTTTTGCCGGTTTGGAATTCTTCTTATTTTCATCCTACTTCTTCTTCATCCTCATCCTCAGAAGAAGAAAAAGAGGATGAGGATGAAGAAGAAGAAGAAGTAGGATGAAAATAAGAAGAATTCCAAGCCGGCAAAAAGTGTATCTGCAGAGCTCCGCTAAGTGTATCTGCAGAGCTCCGCTAAGAAATAGCGGAGCTCTGCAGATACACTTTTTGCCGGCTTGGAATTCTCCTTCTTCTCATCCTTCTTCTTCTTCTCTTCCTTCTTCTTCTTCTCATCCTTCTCCTTCTTCTCATCCTTCTTCTTCTTCTCATCCTTCTCCTTCTTCTCATCCTTCTTCTTCTTCTCACCCTTCTTCTTCTTCTCATCCTTCTTCTTCTTCTCATCCTTCTTCTTCTCATCCTTCTCCTTCTTCTCATCCTTCTCCTTCTTCTCATCCTTCTTCTTCTTCTCATCCTTCTTCTTCTTCTCATCCTTCTCCTTCTTCTCATCCTTCTCCTTCTTCTCATCCTTCTCCTTCTCCTTCTTCTCATCCTTCTCCTTCTTCTCATCCTTCTCCTTCTCCTTCTCCTCATCCTTCTCCTTCTCCTTCTTCTCATCCTTCTCCTTCTCCTTCTTCTCATCCTTCTCCTTCTCCTTCTCCTTCCTCATCTCCAAGGGCATTTAAATTAAAGGTACAGTGTTCTGCACTAATTTAAAGGCTCTCTGAAGCCTAGAAACCCTTTTTATAAGTTAAATTCGTAGCGAATAAATTCGCATCGAATCGAATTTCTTCCTCAAATTCGGCGAATCAGCCGAATCGAATTTTTGAATAATTCGCTCATCTCTAATAATAAGAATTAAGTCTGTTTCCCATTTTATTTGTACAAGCAGTCAGTAGAGAAGATTTAGACTAAAGGAGTAGAAACTATTAGCTTAGTAAAGTGAATGTTCACATAAACACAGCTCCTTGCAAGACTTTTCAGTTAAATTTAGCTAAAGAGATTGCCACTCAGTAACATTTGAAGGGCATTAAACAGAGAACCAGGTGACAGCTCTGCAACATATAAAGCAGAAGCCTTAAGTTGAGTAGCCCAGGACAGAGGGTTGCCACCACTAGGAAGGTTGGATGCTAGAGTTGGAACCACTGTCAATGCATCATTAAAAAATACCTTTCTTTTTTTTAAACAATTGGCTTTTATTCAGAAAGGAAAAGCAGAACATATGAACAAGAATGAGCTACAAGAAAGCATAGCATATTTTCATATCATGTAGTACACAGTTTACAAATTAGTTTCGGAGCAAACTCAGTAGTATAATCAAAAAATTAGGAAGCATTCACATAGTAAAACGTTTCACAATTTGCAGGTACAATTATCAAGTCTGATAGAAAGAAAAGTAAGAACAGAGGAAAATTAAAAGCTAGGAAAGAAAGCAAGAAAATAGCATAGTAAAGACAGATCCATCTCCGCAAGAGATGCCCAGAATTCACCAGCAAGATCCATACGTCCAAAAGAGAAAAAGAGCTATTCGCTCATCAGCCCTTTATATCTTTCTGAAAAAGTGAAAGCATACCAACTGGACCACAATTTGTAAAACCTGGGAACTATGTCATCAGTCATAGTCAGTGTCCGTTCCAATTCCTGAATCTTACAAGGATCTCTTGTACGATTTCAACGAACACTCAGAAATATAGAGGAGGCAACATTCAGGAGTTAAGGGCAATGCAGTCTCCGTAATAGAGTAGATCAACTCTCGAACTTCACCCCAGAATGGCTTAAGCTGTGGACATTGCCACCAAACATGGAACAAGGAGCCCTCAGCTGACTCACAGTGCCAACATAAGCCTGACATCTGGGGAAACCCCTCTTTAACCTGTCCGGCGTAGCGTACCAACGCGTTAACAATTTGTAGCAGGTTTCTTGAGTCCTGGTGCTGATGGAGCATTTGTGAGCAAAAATGCAGGCTTTTTTCCATTGGTTATCGGAGAACTCTGACTGAAAGGTTGATTCCCAACCTAGCTGAAAATTGTTGTGGTGACAAAAAGATTGTTTTGAAGCCAAGAATAGGCCAAAGAGGTGGTTTTGTCAACAGGTTTCCCTTTCAGTCATAGCGTTTCTAGATTTGTAAGAGGTCTGGAGAAGGCTGCCTTCCATCTATGGTTAGTGAAGTAATTATGTATTTTAAAATAAGTCCAGTATGGGAGAGAAACCTGACCACATATCTCCTGAAGCTCTCCTTTGGACCTAACTCCCCCTCGCTTGAGACAATGAGTCGCCAATAGAGATAGACCTGACTCATGCACTGGAATCACTCCACATCCCAACCCAGGGGGAAACTCGGAATTATCAGCAATGGGGGTGAGGGGGCCTGGAGCACTAGCAAAACCCTCAACCTTCGCAAGATCATGATACACATCTAAAGTTGCACCAATTAAGCGATGAGCCATCAGACGCTTCGAGTAGGTAACCTTTGACAACCATGGTGAAAATATTAAAGGAGCTGAAGAGTAGGAGCTTTCAAAGGAAACCCAGTGTTTATGTATGGAATGACAATTCCAGTCTATGATTCTGGTAATGTGAGTAGCATAATAATACTTTTTAAATTTGGCAACCCCATACCACTGGAACTTTTAGTGCGTGTGATTAGTTGAAATCGAATCCATGGTTTTTTATTGGCACACACAAAGACTCTCTGAGCCTATTGTAATTGCTTAAGAAAGGGGATCCTAATAGGGAGAGCATTTATACAGTACAGTATCCGAGGAAGAATATTCATTTTGATGATCTCTGCTCTGCCAAACCAGGAGGTTTTCACGTGCCAGATTTATGATCGTTCCAAATCGTGCGTAATAAGGGGACAAAGTTTTGCTTGCACAAATCTTCCAGATTTGGAGTAAGCCAAATGCCTAAATATTTAAGGGCTAGAGGGACTCACTCGAAAGAGCAATTTCACTTAATGAGGGCTAGGGAGGAAGAGCTGACAGTTAAATTCAAGGCCTCTGACTCAGTGTAGTTAATTTTTACATTTGAGAGGAAATGGTAGCAGTCAAATAACTCAAAAGGTTAGGCACGGATATGTGGGGCTGTTTAGATATGAAAAAAACCCAGGTCATTGGCGTATGCCGCACTTTTTGTAAGTCTCATTGTTAATGCGAAATCCATGAATCGCCTCATTTTGCTAAACTAACCGAATGAAGGGTTCAAGAGCGAGGATGAACAGAAGGGGAGACAGAGGGCAACCCTGTCTCATTCCATTCTTAATAGTGGTTGTGTCAGAGAGTGTGCCATTGACCTTGATCTTAGCTGTGGGGTTTTGATACGGAGCAGCGATCCAATTCAGCATGTTAGGTGCCAGTCCGATATGAGCACACGTAGCAAACATGAAGTCCCAAGACATACGATCAAAGGATTTCTCCACATCAGTAGAGAGGAGAAGGCTCTCGAGGCCCTCAACACACGTCCTATAAATAAGGTTAAGAGCCTTGACAATATTGTCGCGTGCTTCGCTACCCAGCATGAAACCGACTTGTTCCGGACCAATGATATCAGAGAGATAAGGCCTAAGCCGGTTAGCCAATATTTTTGCAAGCAGTTTTATATCAGTGTTGAGTAGGGAAATAGGTCTGTAGTGCGTGCATTCAGCAGGGTCTTTATCTTTTTTGGGGATAACAGTAATATGTTCAAGAGAGAAAGAAGGGGGTATTGGCCGAGACATAGTCAGAGAGTTAAAGGTCTGGAGTAGAGGCGTAGAGAGCAGAGAACTAAAGGTCTTATAATACTGTGACATCAACCCATCTGGGTCCATGCTTTTCCCCGGTTTTAAGCTTTTGATAGCATTAACCAATTCCACCTCCCCAGTGGGGCATTCTAGCAATTTAACATCTGAGCAGTTTAGGGAGGGCAGTTTCCATTTCCTAAGAAAATCCTCAATTAAGTCAAGTTTTTCACCTTTAAGATTTTTGGGGGTGTCAGCAAATTATACAGTTTGGTTTAATATTGATGGAACAACGAAGCAATCACTTTACTATCATGTTCCAGAGTACCTTTCGAGTTCCTGATTCCATGGATATTTTCATTTAGCTTAGCCTCACGCAGGGCCCTTGCCAAAAAACGCCCACCTTTATTTGCTCCCTCATAATAAACTAGTTTTTTGAAAAATAAGGAACGCTTGTAATTAGTGTCTAGAATGGCCTGTAATTCCAACCGCGCCTTCTGAAGTGCAGCTGCCATAGAATTAGCAAGGGATAGTTTATGCTGGGATTCAAGTTTCGCAATGTTTGTGGAAATTTCCGCAATTCTTCTGGTCTGTTCCCATTTCCGCTTAGCACTCCACTTAATAAGCACTCCGCGAACAACGCATTTGTGTGCCTCCCACATGTTAATAGGCAAAGTGTCCGTCGCCTTGTTGGTGTCAAAATAATGCTTAATAGTAGTGGTGACATCGGTCAGAATTTCCATATCAGTCAACAAGGCAGGGTTAAATCTCCAGTTAAATGTCTTAGCTACCCAGCCGGGGAGAGTCGAACTAAGCGTTATTGGGGCGTGGTCTGACAAGGATTGGATCCCAATCTTAGCATCAAGCAGCAGAGGGAGGTCTCTCTGTGAGATAAAAAGATAATCAATCCTAGCATAAAGATTGTGCGGTGGAGAGTAGCATGTGTAATCACGGCCAGTGGGGTTAAGTGATCTCCAAACATCAATCAGCTGCAAAGATCTCAGGAGTAGCTTGATCTTTTTAAGATTTTATAAGCAATTCAAGTTGTCCCAGTAGACATGTCTAAAGCAGGGTCAAGAAGAATGTTAAAGTCTCTCCCTAGAATTAAGCAACCAGACGCAAACCCTTTAAGCTCATGAACAATTTGCTGACTAAAGAAGATGTGGGCTGAGTTGGGGAAGTAAGGTGATCGGCGTACCCACCCATGAGCCTTTTAAGAAGACGTATCTACCCTCCGGGTCAATTGATTGGTCTGTGATCAAAATCTGTGCCTCCTTACTGAGCAATATGGTGGCCCCCTTAGTCTTAGCCAAGGCATTAGTAGAATGGTATGCTTTCGTAAAGTATTTACTTGACAACTTTGGTATCTGTCCAGTTTTAAAATTCAGAAACAATATGAAAGGCTTGACTTTGTCAAGTTCACGTAACAGTTGGAATCGCTTCTCTGGAACATTTAAGCCCCTAACATTGTTAGAGATAAGCCGGGGCTTGTTTCCTATATTTGAGTAGGCCATGCCGGTGAAAGAAGAGAGAAGAAGAAAAGAAAAAAAAATGGGGAAAAGAGAGATGACAAGAAGAAACCACAAAGAATGAAGGAGCAGGCCTGCTCCAAACAAACGTACAGGAAGAAAGAAATATCTTCTTTATCGCTAACCTAGGATACAGCAAACCAATAAAAGCAAGTGAAAAATGGTGTAGGGATTGCAAGGTTAAATAGGTATCAGCACAGGTAGGCAGGAATGTTAAATGTTGTAATGTGCAACACAAAGTGGTACTCTGTCAAATTGTGGGGCTAA
The DNA here is from genome assembly GCF_062004578.1 of Staurois parvus. Classification (NCBI taxonomy): domain Eukaryota; kingdom Metazoa; phylum Chordata; class Amphibia; order Anura; family Ranidae; genus Staurois; species Staurois parvus. Next base: position 10,198 of record NW_028318316.1, read on the forward strand.
TGGGAGGGGCTATCGCACAAGCAAAGCTGTCTGTCACTAAGAAAAAATAGTGCCTATTGTAAGATATACCCTAGGAACGGCAAAGATGATATTAAACAGATGTCAAAACATGAATGGAGGTCTGAGCTCAGAGCCAACAACACAAATATTAAATGCATGTTTCAGGTATTTGCAAGAACTATATCATAGAGGTCAGCATATATCCAATAATCATTTGCAATCAGTAGAAATAAGCCTTATATAAGTGCAACAATTTCAAACAAAAAGCCAATGGGCAAAAAACTATTGGACCATATGGGCCCTGCTGGCCATTTATAGACAGCAGCCCGACCATCAGGCCATAAGCAATATAAAATAGCTACACCTGGCTGATTAAACACACAACCAATAATTAGGCTATCAGGCAGTAACACAGGAAGCTAGGACAAACACGCATCCAGGAAGGCCAGACCGTGGTGTTTAGCCGCATGAAAGACCCCCCGTCACGCGAACCCTCAATGCCTCATCGTTACGGAAGAGGACAGTAAGGTCTTCAAAAGAGAGGACAAAGATTGACTAAGCACAGTCAGGTATCATCAAAATCCTATCTCTGCGCTGTTTGGACTTCGAAGAGGACAAACTGGAGCCTGGACCGGCCTGCTTCTGGTGCCTGGTCTTCCTGAACTGGGCTTTGGAAGAGGTTTGTGGAGGCGTGCGTGCAGTGACAGGCACTGCTGATGGAAGTAGAAATTCATAATACCATTCAGGAAGTTCCACGTGTGGAAGTTGGAGATCGTCACAGAAACCCCGGAGGTCAGCAGGCAGTCTAAGCAGATAGTGTTTGCCATTCAGGGTCATTCTGTAAGGAATGCCCTTCTCCTGCATAATGGCCAGTAGGAGGCGTAATGCTCTTCTATTTTTCAGCGTAATAGGGGATAGATCCTGAAAGAGGGCAAGTTCATCAACATTAAAAGTAATGAGCTCATTTTGCCAGGCTTTTTTAAGGATTTCTTCTTTCAGTGTGCAATTGGCGATACAGCAAATAATGTCTCTGGGAGGCAAGCCATCCGTCCCCCTTGGCCTAAGGGCTCTGTGTGCTCTCTCAAAATCAATGACAGTGTCCGCAGGCCGCTCTAAAAGATTATTGAAGATGGATTGTAAGGCTGACATGAGCTGTTCAGCAGGCACAGATTCAAGAACACCTCTAATAATGTTATGCAATCTCCCTCTGTTATCTAGATCTTCTAGGTGATGATTCACATTAATCAGATGTGTGGCATGTGTTTCAGAAGGTTTCTTCAGCCTATAGATCACCCTGTCCCTGTAAGCACCAGCCTTCTGCACAGTTATTAATTGCTCAGAGAGAGAGATAGGAGATCTTTCTTCAACTCGGTTATGGCAGCTGTGAATGATCTCTTCTGATCTGCAGCGATCTGTGTCATCTCAGAATATGTGAGTATGAGTATCGGGGCGAGTGTCCTCTCTCACCATATCCTCAGATGCTGGCAGAGACTCCTCCCTGTGAACCTCCTCATGCTGTATAGGCACAATCTTGCTCCTAGCAGGGCCGCGCCTCTGTGTGCCTCTATTATGGAAAAGATCCTGGATCTGTCATTCTGAAGACCCGGAATTCGAGCGGTGTGTGCGATTGTGTAAAGTGGGCTTAACGATCCTGCCCATGATTGTCTTGCTGTGTACCGCTTAAATGGCTCAAAAGCTGACTTCTCCCTAGAGCTCACTCAGTGTGCTGCCATGCGGCTCAAGCTCCAAGCCACGCCCCCAGAATACCTTTCAAGTGCTAGCCTGAAGCATGGTGAAGATGACAGCTTGCCTCAAGCTGCTGTCTCTCAAAGCTTGGTATCAATAGCCGCACTGTCAAAGTTAGTAATCAAGAAGCAAGATGCAGACTGGGACCCTGATACAGATAATATAGCCCATCTGGCAAAAGACCATGGTGCATCCTCTACGACAGTACAAAGCCCTTCCTGGCGTCTACAGTCATCAGAATTGTTGGAATTCCTGCCCGTTTGGTGTTTGTGGGGAGATATGGAATCATGGATTATGGAATCTGGGGAATAAATTCATGAGTCAGAAAGTACCATCAAAGTCTCAGAGTGACAAGGGCATTGGCTAAGTCTACAAGAGAGCCCCTGGACCAGGCAATAAACCTGTGAACTCTGATTTTGGAAAGACACATTGAGATCCACATTCAGTGTTTCCCAAAAGTGGCAAATCTGACAAAACACATCTCACATCCAACTGCTGATGACTTAAGAAGTCCGCCATCCAATTTTCCACTTCTGGCATGTGAACAGCTAATAGAGCTAGAGTGTGATGTTCTGCTCAGCGCAAGATGTAAGCCACCCTTTTTCCTGCTGCTTGGCTAGTTGTACATCCTTTATGATTTGCCAAAGTCATTAAAATGGCTTTAACACCCTAAACCCTCACCGAGTGGCCCTGAAGGTGAGAGGTTCAGTGTCAAGGAGACAAAAGGATCATTTGAAACATCATGCTAACTGGCAGACTGAACTTCTCCTGCATGCAGAAACCCCTGCACTGAGAGGGCACCACTGATTCCTCCTCACCAGTGTTAATTTTGACGTCAAATTTCAATTTAGTTTTAGTTATAGTCTTTTAACTAAAATACCATTTTAGTATTAGTCGTATTTTAGTCATCTGAATTGTTTTAGTTTTAGTCATATTTTAGTCGACTAAAATCTTCAGTATATCAAACAAACAAAAATATTTATTTTTGACAAACAGAAGTGCAACGTTACAATAAATAAAAAGAACCCAAAAAACTGTAAACTCTATTGGCTCTAATGCCATTGCACATATTACCTGAATATAAAAACAGTTCTCTTTTAATAATGAAAACAAGTATTAAGCAACATCTTTATAAATAAAACCAAGTTTCCTACAAACAAGTTTCAAACAAACCACTGTTAATTGTGACGTCAAATTTCAATTTAGTTTTAGCCATAGTTTTTTGACTAAAATGCTATTTTAGTTTTAGTCGCATTTTACTCACCTGCATTGAAAATGAATTTTATTTTCCTTTAGTTTTGTCACTGTAAACATGCAGCTGATGAAAACTATGACAGAAATATATTTGTCAATGAAATTAACACTGTTCCTGACCCAGAGAGACTTGCTTCAGTGATAAGAATTTTCTAGTGACAAGAGAAAAAGGGAGTGATCTCATGAGACCTAAGATGAAAAAGGAATCTTCCTTCCTAAAGAAATGGGAGACATGTCCCACCTAGTCAGAAAGTTCATCTGGAGTATGAGGGCTCAGATTCCTCCAGACCCAGGAATAGAAATTATGGAAATGTTTCTGAGGCTGTAAAGGATGGTGTCCTGTAAGACCTCCTGTAAGGTAGATTGGGGAGTTTGGAGCAAACAATCTGTATTTTGAGAGAAACAGACTCTCATCCAGACAGACATCTGGTATGTTGCAAAGTCAAAAATTAGTGAACAGGGATGAGACAAATATTTATGTTGACATGAATTTCTTGATTTCCTTTACGGGATTCTTAATACAGTTGGGATTGTTTTCTGCGATGAGATCTCCCCTTTAAAGAATAAGCACCTCTCCTGCTAATGAAAGATCTTCAAAAAGAAAGAAAGGAGGGTGTCCCCATAGCATTTTTGATTTGGTAGCATTTGGTAGCACATAACCTCTGGCCAGATTATGCACAGTCAAATATTTACATATCCCTAAAAACAGTAAATTATAACAAATGTGGGAGGTCTCCAATATATTTGCCAACATTCCTCTTGTAGAAATATACACAATTACCCCCTATTGTATGGGATTTTTTAGGCAATTTGGAGACAATATTAAAAAATTACAAAATAGTCTTTATTGTAGTAGTCTCTTAAAAGTATAAAACATAATGTATTATATTGTTATCCATACAGTATTGTTACAAAGCAGTACACAAAAGTTGGATATATTATCAGAGACTCTATACTGAGTACCCAATGCGTTTTGGAGACAATAGCTCCTTCTTCAGGGATGACTCTACATACATTATGGTATAATCTGTAACAAGATTGAAAATATAATTTTTAGAACAAATGACCAATGGCTCCTGCTGCTGTTTGAGTTCCTGTGTAAAGAGGAAGTGAGGGGAGAAGAGATGCAGCCATGCACAGCACTGATCTCTTCTCCCCTCTCTTCCCCTTCCACAGGAAGGGGGAGCACAGGGAACCTAAAAATGTTTTTTACCTTGATGCAAGCAATTCATTAAGGTAAAAAACATTTTTAAGTTTAGTATCACATTACCTCCTGAGAGCTACAGAGAAGATCTAAAATGGGCATTGTCACAGGTGGTTGAGAGGATTTGCATAGTGAGTCAGCCTGACCATGAGCAAAGCTGGTGTTGCAGTGGGGACCTACAGAATAATCAGTGGACTGGAGAGGTCTACCAGATTCATCTGGGTGACCCTCCTTTTATCTAGTCTTTGCAGACATAAGAGACATATTGCCAACATTAAAGAGACAGGAGTCTAAAAAAAAGCAGCAGAATCACTCAGGGTATGTTAACACCATGTGCATTGGGTTGTTTTATGGAGCCTTGCCCAGTGTAGTCCCAACACAAAAACAAGGCAATTTGCCATGTTTGCCATGCAGTCATTTCATACCACTGCATGCAGTACTCCTTGCCAGTGCAGCGTGTTGCACAAACCACTGAATCACAATGCTGCAGCAATGTTTGGAACTTGTGACATTCCAATAAAGTTCTAACAAAAAAAGAAAAAAAGGAAAGTTTAATAGAAGAGAGCAGTGCTTAATAGAAGAGAGCAGTGCATTTTTAATAATTTAAATAGGCCCTAGGTTTAAGAGGCCCTACCGCAGCACCTGCACAGCAATCTAGGGTAATTGCTAGCCATCACTCTACAAAAAAAAACAAAAAAACACCAATTCACAATGGCCCAGCAGTTTAAAAAGTAGGGGATTAGAGAAACCCTTAAAGTTGAGTTTCACTGTATTGATGAATAGATTTTCTTAGAAACAAAATATATAAAAAAGTTGAGTTCCAGGTTTACTCTGAATTTAACAAACCCAAAAAGGGAAGTTCCACTTTTCCACCCCCCTTCCCCAACACCTTTGGACACTTCCGCCTGGATGGCCTAGGGCCTAGGCCATCTATATATATAGATCTACACACATTCTAATATCTTGTTCTTTTTTAAGTGATCACATGACCTTTGTTTATAGGTGCATAAGGGGCTTAGAGAGGTAGGGGTAAAGACTGCTTGTGATGAAGGGGGGGGACCTCTTGAACAGAGCACAGATACAGTCCAGTGTGGAATGCAGCGACAGAAATACACTGTGAGGAACTGGGTGGCATATCAGCAGGCAGAGAAAAAGCAGTAAACTGATCTTCCCAGTGAAAGGGAGGGGGGATGACCACTGGAGTACAGGCTGTGCTCCTAAGCAGAATACAAAGAAGAAAAGTGACCATACTGGGATGGATGTGCTTTTTTTTGTAATTAACTTTTTATTGATTTTCAAACATTTACAACAAACAAAGTTACATAGAAACACTGTATGGCAAACAAGAAGCAACAAAAGTACAGAGAAATAGGCTCATCGATGAAAGGTACAGTTGTGCTCAAAAGTTTACATACCCTGGCAGAAATTGTGAAATTTTGGCATTGATATTGAAAATATGACTGATCATGCCAAAAAATGCTCTTTTATTGAAGGATAATGATCATATCAAGCCATTTATTATCAAATAGTTGTTTGGCTCCTTTTTAAATGATAACAGAAATCACCCAAAAGGCCATGATCAAAAGTTTACATACCCTGGAATGTTTGCCCTTGGTACAGCCACACAAGGTGACACACATGGGCTAAAATGCCAATTAGAGGTTAATGTTCCACATCTGTGGCTTTCTAAATTGCAATTAGTGTCAGTGTATAAATAGTCAATGAGTTTGTTAGCTCTTACATGGAAGCACTGACTGGGCTAGATACTGAGCCTCGGGGATCAGAAAAGAACTGTCAAAAGTCCTGCATAACAAGGTAATGGAACTTTATAAAGATGGAAAAGGACATAAAAAGATGTCCAAAGCCTTGAATATGCCAATCAGTACTGTTAAATCACCTATTAAGAAGTGGAAAGTTCGGGGATCTCTTGATACCAAGCTAAGGTCAGGTAGACCAAGAAAGATTGCAGCCATAACTGACAGAAGAATTGTTTGGGGTTCAAAGAAAAACCCACAGGCAACCTCAAAAGAAAAACAGGCTGAGAGCCCAAGAAAACAGTGGAAGAAGTTGGGGGGGTTCCTTCCCGCTGCTTGTAAAAGCAATGCAGCCACTAGGATTGTTTTTCCATGACAGCGGACCACCAGCTGAAAAACACAATACCAGGATGATGCCTGTACCTGCAGGCATCATCTTAGTATAACCAAAGTCCAGCGACATACCAGTATGTTGCTAATCCTTGTTGGGTATATACAAAATGTAACAGCGGAGAACATGGGCATATGATGAATTGGGTCTGTGGACCAATGTGACCATAATTCATTCTTTTTTGTAGTGCCCATGTTGAGGGTTAGTCCCAAAAAAGTTTTAAAGATCGGAAGCCATGATAGGTTTCTATGCGAATTGTCTGGCAAGAGCTGAATTTGGGTGGATGGCAATGTACTGTTTTGCATATACTGTAATTTGATTTTTGCTTTGGCACACAATCAATTGATGCAAATCTTCCGTTAAAAACAGTGATATGGCTAAACGCTATTGCTGACAGCGAACGGGGCTGATCCTGCTAACACTGCATTTTTAGGAACACTATACTAAGGAGGCACTAGTATAGTTCTGTTTGTGATCAATATATTGATCCGTAGAAACACTATACTAGTAATGGCGGTGATCAGTGACCTATAGGGGTTTATTTACTAAAGCTGGAGAGTCCAAAATCAGACTCCCTTCTGCATAGAAACCAATCAGCTTCTAACCTCAGCTTGTTCAATGAAGCTTTGGCAATGAAACCTGGAAGCTGATTGGTTTCTATGCAGAAGGAAGTCTGATTTTGGACTCTCCAGCTTTAGTAAATAAACCCCATAGTGTGAGTGTGATAGTGTGCAGGCAATCTAACGCTAGCTGACCCTGGTTGTGAGAGGAGCTACAGAGGAAGAGGAATTTTTGGAGCCATTAGAAGGCTACTTTCATATACTGTATGTCTAGTGCAACATTGCACAATCAAGATATACCTATCACAGTTTATTCAGTTTGTTGGCATCTAGGATATACACCTCTCATCTTTACTTAGGATCCACATAGATCCATAATTTACCAGTGGAAACAAACATGATCTCTATCAGGGTAATTATTTCTTCTTTTGGAACCGCCCATGATTATGATTGATTGTTGATGTATTAACATCTGTTTATTTATTTTGGAGTCATTATTAATGTTATCCACTAAAAGTATCCTATTTAAGGAATATCGGCTGATTGGAATTGGCCATACACAACGGAACTGTTCTAACCAATCTATGTGATGATGATGATGAATTACATTGTATACTATCCCTCCATTAGTGGCCATGATATTCATATTTAGGGTTTAGTTTGATGATGCAAGATAACAATAGGCCTTAACATTTATTCAAGGATTCTTGTAATTATCATATATTTATTCTTCAGGATTTTCATCATTCATTTTTCATCACATTTTGATGAACATTTGAAGGAAAAGTTTGATATCTTAAAGATACTTCTGTCTTTCATGAATCCATGCTGACCGTTGCTTAAAATATTTTTTATCCAGCAAGACTCGTCTATGCGGTCTTTTATTAAACTCTCCAGTATCTTCCCAACTATAGAAGTTAAACTAACAGGTCTATAATTACTTGGTAAAGATGTTGATCCCTTTTTCAATATAGGCACCACATTGCGCTAATCCAGTGGTACTATGCCAGTCATTAGAGTCCCTAAAAATTAGAAACAATGGCTTTGAAATGACAGAGCTCAATTCTTTAAGGACTCGTGGGTGTATGCCATCTGGTCCAGGTGCTTTATTCACCTTTATTCTAAATATTTCTGGCATCAAAATCTAATGTGTGTGTGTAAATTGTAGTGCTTTTATTTTTTTGCCATATTCTCTCTTCTCTTCCTGGATCGGCATAGAGGGCAGCGGGGGGCGCACACACAAACGGAAATAGAAAGTGACGTAAGTGTACGTCGCTTTGCCCCACTGCCGTCGCTCACTTGCACATTACGGGCAGCAGTTTAAAAAAAAATTCTCTCAATAGTTTTATTTTTTTTAAAAGATTTTTATTTTTTTTTAATACTTTCATCAGAGTAGTACAATGTTACCATAGTAACATTGTACTACTCGGGGCAGGGGTGATCAGGGGATTTTCTTTTTTCACACTTTGCATTGCAAAGATTATTGCTCCTGCAATGCAATGTTTACTTTGAACTGTCATAAATGGGTTAAGTTCATGACAGTTCAAAATACAGTGATCTGTGATTGGCTCCAGCCGGTCACATGGTACAGGGTTCTGTGATTGGCTCAATGTAAAATGTGAGAGCTGTGGGCCAATCACAGCTCTCCAGGAACAGAAGAAAAGCTGTTATGAATCAGATTGATTCATTAACAGATTTGTTGTCATTGTGATCATGTGATTGCATAGCGATCTCCTTTTCCTTTGTATAGACTTTCTTTCATCTTGTGATCCTGCCAGTAAGTCTGCTGTTTTTTTTTAAATAACAAATGTAGCAGTTAGAGGGTGAACAAAAACATTTTAACACTGATGGGGGTGCTTACAATGATCAGCTTTTATTTATGTAAAACCTCTATCCTAAAAGAAAAAAAACTGTTTCTGTCACTGCTTCTGTAATTGCCATGTGAGCTGGAGTTTGGCGTCAATTTGTTAGTGTATCTAAATGTGCTAGTACATCTAACACTCCTCCCTACCCCCCAGACTGACAATGCTGCTGTATCCCCGGTGCGCCTTCATCCAGAGTGGAGGCATTGTAATACTGGCGTGTTCCTGGCCAGATCACCAGGTGAAAACAGAGTGAAAAAGCCTAAGAAAAGAAAAATAATGCAGCTACCACATCTAATGATGGGCAAACTGCAATATATTACATTTTTGGTTTGGAATTTAATACCACTGTAAATTAACAAGTATTGCTGGGCACTGCTTCAAAATTATAGCGTGCACTGTGAAAATGTTGCTGAAAACCAAAGAAATGAATGAAATGGATTTAAACTTATCTTCAAACCAAATATTACTACTCATCAATAAATAAACATAAATATATAATTAGGTGCACTGTGAAAATTTTGCTGAAAACCACAAAACTAAGTGAAATGGGTTAAACGTATCTCCAAACCAAATATTGCCACTCATCAATGAATAAACATACATATATGATGAAAAATAACTTAAATTAATATGATCCTTTAAAATAAACTAGTAATGAAACACATTATATCTAGAATATTTGTGAAAAAGTCCTCCTTGTGCATGTGTAGGGGATAAAGGACATCCAGTGCTCCATCACAGGTGATGGTGACTCACACCCCCTTCACACCATGTACTCACCAGAAATATATAGCCCATATAATGGAGGGTCAATATTGCTTTGAATGAAAGTATGCCGTCTCCTCTGCACAAACACTACTGTCTCCAGCCTTTTGACTCCACTCCAAGGAATGCAGCTTAGGATTTGGTCAGGAATGTATACGAAGAGGCCACAAAAAAAACAGTCATGGTGTAGTATTTTATTATAAAAACACTTTTACACAAGCAGACCAAAAATCCCCCAATATATATGCACTCACATTTCTTTGTGCCTTCTTGGCACTCAAAATTTCCAGTATAGCATAATACACAATATGGGAACGCCGCTGATCCTGGAAATGGCATGCGTTCCAATGGTATTTGGAAAATAGATGGTAGGCATTTGGGAAATAGATGTAATATATTTATTATCCGCATCCCGACCGCCCTTTAGCAGAAGTGCTGCTACAGGGCAGTAGAGATGCACAAAATCACGTATATATACATGATTTTGTATTTCCGGGTAAGGGGTGAGCACTCCCTACCCACGCCGCTATTGGCTCCTCGGCATGTCAATCATGGCCGCCAATTCTCGCATGGGACTCGGTGATCGTCGGCGGAGCTGACAGGGAAGAGGTCTGAATATTGGCTCCTAGGCATGTCAATTGGCTGCTCGGCATGTCAATCACCGGGTCATGGCCACCAATTCTCGCCTGGGACTCGGTGATCATCGGTGGAGCTGACAGGGGAGAGGTCTGTATATACACAATACAGACATCTCCCGTCAGCACGAACAGGCTGCTTTGTATTGCTCTGCACAGCAGAGCAATAAAAAACAGCTTGTCTACACAGTAAAACGCACACTTCACACAGTTAACCCTTTGATCGCCCCAGATGTTAACCCCTTCCTTCCCAGTGTCATTAGTACAGTGTCAGTGCTTTTTATTAGCACTGATTACTGTATTAGCGTCACTAGGAATGTCAGTGGCAGTTAGTCGGTCCCCCCCAGTGTCAGAATGCCCACCGCAGTCCTGCAATAAGTCGCTGATTGCCACCATTACTAGTAAAAAAATAAATAAAAATTCCAGTATATATACCGCCATTTGTAAAGGCTATAACTTTCACATAAACCAATTAATTTACACGTATTGGTATTTATTTTTTTCTTAGCAAAGACATGTAGCAGAACACATTTTGGCCTAAATTTATGACGATATTCGATTTTTTTATTTTTTTTAGTGGACATGTTTTATAGCAAAATTTCTTTTTTCAAAATTGTCCGTCTTTTTTTGTTTATAGTGTAAAAAATACCCGTAGAGGCGATCAAATACCACCGAAAGAAAGCTCCATTTGTGGGGGGAAAAAGGACGCAAATTTCATGTGGGTGTAGCATTGCAGGACCGCGCAATTGTCACTTAAAATAATGCAGCGCCGTATCGCAAAAACTGGCCTGGTCAGGAAGGGGGGTAAGTGGTTGAAGCAGATCTACATTGTGTTTGAACACCAACAAACAAAAACACTAATTATTTTTTAGTATTCAAAGTAAACTCCCCCATCTATTTATGTCTCTGTGCTTTATTTTGCTGAGAAATCACTTTGAAAAAGACCCCGTAGCATTTCTGGCCGCGGCCAAATTGAGTAAGGGCAGATGATTCATATCGCATTTGCTTCCTGTAATCCATCTGCCCTTAGCTCAGGCATGCAGGCAGGAGGGTGTACTTAACTGCAAAAAAACCTCCTCTCCTCCCGAAGACTCCTGGGATGTATGACATCATTTGCCTAAGCATGGAAACCAGGAAGCAACTGCAGAAATGGATAAAAAAAAGTATAAAGCAAGTACACATTATACTTTTCTATGTACTAATACTAGCAGCATAAGGATTAGAGATAGTCATTGTTGACTGAGAGAGGGAAGTTGCACTTTAAGAGCTCCCTCGGTTCCTGCCACTGTACGCTCTCCCAACGCTGTCTGCACACGAGCACAGCTGTTGCCTGCAGACAGAAAGCCGGGCACTACATTTCTTCCATACACACCGAATTTCAACCACTCCACCCCTGCAACGTTTTCCTTAATAATGTCCGATAACGAAGCACTTAACCCCAATGTGACCCTTTCCTACACGTTCCCCAACTCCTGCACTGCCCACTTCATCTACGGCTGAAGCCTGCCTGGAGCCCACGTGACATGCACTTACTTCCTCTCCGCGTGTTACAAAGCGCAGCATATGGTTGTCACTCGGGGATGATAACGCTATTGCCTGCTCCAACTATTTCACTATTTTTCTTTACACAGAACAAAACATATAAAATACACGTAATACCATAATTTTTCCTCAAATATTACATTTACTAGAGTGTACGAATGGAAAAATAGCTCGGTGTTTGTAGATAGACTGTTTATGTTGAGCAGGCGGCATTGAGGACACCACAATGATTGGAAAAGGACAGGAAAGTGAGAAAGCGGGGTCCTCGCACTTGCCAGCCCGGCAGCCGTGCTTTGCTGTCAGACGTGCAGGGAGGTGAGACAGCTGGGTGACATAGGCGGCTCCACGTTGGTTTCTCGGGTGTCCTCCTGTGCAGCACTCCCGGGCAGACTCCAAGCTTCTCCTCCGCTCCTGACAGCCTCTCTTCGGGGATCACATAGCAGTACACACAGCGCTCACAGCATGGAGAGTGACATGGAGAATGACATCCTGGAGGCCCTGGAAGACTTGGGGTATGTGACCGGGGGAGTCTTGTCTGGGAGAGAGGACCCATGTTAGAAATGACAGGCAGGATTTCATTGTGTGCTCATAGTGGTTAGACAGCCACCATTAGCTGAGCTGAACTCTGGGAACACAGAGAACACACACAGGGATGCAGCTCTGCCATCATTAGTACATCATTGAATAGATTTTATCCCCCATAATTGATCACATGTCCAGCACCATGACACTGCAGATCAGACACAGGCTACCATGGCAGCTTCCATGACTGTAAAGAAGAGGAGGGTTAAAGCTGAACTCTGGGATGAGCAAATATGATCTAAATACATTTGTCATGTGTATTCTTACTGGAATCTTGGTGTACTTTGTGTACTCCTTCCAGATCTGGGCAGCATTCCAGTGGGAAACTTTACTTCTCTGTAGGAGCTTCCTGTAATAAAGACCAGTCACTAATGTTCTCTCTTCTTGTGCAGGGTAACTGGTCTTGTCTCCACCCACTCCTATAGTTTTCTGCGCAGGGTATGTACAGCACAGTGATGATGCCCAATACAGTGATGATATTTGGGTTTGCAAGGGTATTTGGTGCCCACAAAGCTGATATATAGCCTTTGTGGCTTTTGAGGAATATATTTAAATGGAATTGTCTGTGCATGGAGTTCAGGTTTAAACGATAAGTTCACCTTTCGTAACATGTTACACCTTTATTCAGGGTGTAACATGTTACAAAAAGACCTTGATTCCCCATTGCTATAGCTATCGGGGGATCCTCTGCCCCACTAGCTGTCACAATTTAAAAAGAAAGTGGCTGTGCCAGGCTCTGGGAACTGGCCATGTCACTCATTCACAGTATTCCATGAATGGCAAAACTACAAGTCCCAACAGCCTTTGTGGCTGTCAGCTTGTAGTTCTCAGTGAAAAAAAATGTACATTTATTATTTTTGTTAAAAAGTGATCTTATCCTTTAAACTGGTTGTAAAAGCTGTCAGCAAGCCCCCAGCCCTCCTTCATACTTACCTGAGCCTGATCTCGATCCAGCTCTCTCCTCCATCTGTCCTCACTGGACTTATGCAGGCCATAGACGTGGAGAAAACCAGCCGGTTTTTTAACAAAAAAACGAAAAATCGGTTGTTCAATAGGCCAATGTTACCACCAACAGTAAAAAAAATGGGCCGATTTTCTTCCCGTCGACGGCCGGCATTTAATTACTTCTGTCCCTGCAGAGAGCCCGCTATTATATTTGACATTAAAAAGTATTGCGGTTGCAACATTGTATCTATTGTATCCATTTCGGATATAGATTTTTTTTTTTCCGGATACAAATAGGTACATTGTTGCAACCGCAATACTTTTTAATCTCATATAATAGCAGACTGGAATTCTCCTTCTTTCTCTTCTCCTTCTTTCTCTTCTCCTTCTTTCTCTTCTCCTTCTTTCTCTTCTCCTTCTTTCTCTTCTCCTTCTTTCTCTTCTCCTTCTTTCTCTTCTCCTTCTTTCTCTTCTCCTTCTTTCTCTTCTCCTTCTTTCTCTTCTCCCTTTTCTTTCTTTTTCTTGCAGGTCACGGCTCATGCGTAGATTTTTTATCAGTAAAAAGATCGTCCGATTTGACAATCACTGCTGCGAAAATTGGCCGATCGGCAAAATCGGCTGATTTTTTTTTCCAACTTTACCAATCAAAAAAAAATCTGACAAAATCCAGAAAAATGGCTGACCAATTAACCCATTAATGGTGCGAAAATCGGTTGATTTTATTTTATTTTCCAGCCAAAAAATCAGCCGATTTTCAACCCATCTATGGCCTGCATTAGTGAGAGCCATTAGCTGCCAGAGAACACTGAGCAAGCAGGTAAGATGCACACTGATTGCTTGATTAGAAGAATACTGGCCACAGTATCAACATGAGCAATCAAAATAATATTATCTTGATTGCTCATGCAGATGCTGCTGGCCAAGAATTCTTCTAATCCAACAATCGGCTTCCCTGCACAGATTCAAACAGGAAAGCCTTACTTTGAGTCCATTCAAGGTCCAGATTTTTAACTGAAGCCCTGATGAAGGGGGAGTTCCCCCCGTAACATGTTGGTTGTCTTTTAGCACAATATCAATAACTGTATTTGGACTCTTATCTTTTGGTCTGGCGCTCCTTCCAGGTATGCATGTTTTTGATGGTAACCTTCTGGAGTACCCATTGCAGGGTAGTCTTGTCCATTAGTAGCCTAATCTGAGCCAGTGGGCTCTTCAAATGTTTTTTGCCCTCCCACTGCTTTGTTTAAATTCATATCAAAGTCCAAGCGCCTCTTGGATGCTTTTTTTTTTTTCTTTTGGATTGAGAAGACCCAGATTGTGAAGATGATTCAGTGTCATTCAGAATATCCAGACTGTGAAGATGATGCAGTGTCATTCAGATGACCCAGACTATGAAGATGATGATGCAGTGTCATTAAAATAAACCAAGACTGTGATGGTAATGCCGTGCCATTCAGAAAATCGAGATTGTGAAGTTGAATATAATGTAGTGACATTTAATAAACCCAAACTGAATCAATGCATTGTCATCAGAGTAGGGGTTTTTTGAATGGCAAAGAGAATAAATGAGGTGGAGACATGACCCCTGTATTGTGGTTGGTTGCCAGTCCATGAGTGCAGCGGAAGCTGTACTTTCACAGTGAGCTTACAAGTGAATGATATGTTTTTTAGAGGGATAAATACATATAGGACAACATTCTGTTCCTTTCTGCCAACTGTTCTCTTGCATTGTCACCCTGTCACTTGTGCTTCTGATATAGACATTTAGAATATTTTTTGCCTTTGTCAACATCAGAAAGCCTATCGAGTACAATGACATACAAATGAAATGTTCCGCAGTAAAGGGTAAGTTCACCTTTACAAAAAAGATCATAAATGCACTTTTTTGCAGGTACTAAAATGTGTATTTATAACCTTTTTTTTTTTTTTTTTTTTTAAATGAGTCTGCAAAGCATCGCTGGTGCCATGCAGGTCTCCTGCAGAATGTTGGTGTAATATGTCTGCCTGTACATTATACGGGCAGGCAGTTTCACAATGACAGGGAGAATCAATGAACTACCACAGCACTCAACAGCTCCGTGGTAGTTCAATGAGAACTACAAGCAGACATCCTCAAAGGATGTTGGTACTTGTAGTTGATTCATTTACAGAAATCTGAATGATGCAGCAGTGTGGACAAAGCCCCGCACGACCATGCTCCTTTCAAAAAGTGACAGCTGTTGCTGGGGACTTCTCCCTGTACTTCTGCCACAACAGGTCCTCAGATGCCTGAGCGGCTGCAGAAGCAGGAACATGTTACACGTTCATGAAGGTGAACTTATCCTATAAAATCAACTTTCAATCCTTCACAAGGTGCTATAGTCATCTCAAGTCTGCTATTCTTCCTAAACTATTCATACTGTTTTAAGCTTTTCCAAATTCATCTGACAGGCTTCTTTGCATTCTTTTCTGGTCTGTGTTAGGTGAGCAGTGAATATATCTCATGATCACGTGCACCGCTCTACTATTACTTTTTCCCATCTGTCTTTATGCTTGCCAAATAAAATGTGCATGTTTCCCTATTTGCTTGAAAAGGTCATGTTTTCACTGTCATGCTAAAGACTATGTTGCTGTGTTGGTGGAGTTTTAATGAATAGGTTTTCTCTGCTCTTAAGTTCTTGCACGGTTCGAAGGGACACAAATAGCTACAACTACTCAGGTTTAGTGTCTACTGTATGTAAAGCTGAACTCCAGGCACACAAACTTTCCTTTAAATACATTCCTCAATATCCACAAATCCACTTTATGTGCACCAAATGCCTTTGCAAACCCATATATTACCATGTGAAAGTAGCAGTGACATCATCACTGTGTTGTACATAGAGCATAGCTATGGGAAGGGCCCCATAAGCTCCATCCACTATAGACTGTCTGCAGAAAACTACAGGAGGGGGCAGAGACCAGACCGGTAACTAAGCACAAGGAGGGAGAGCAGCAGTAACTGTTTTTTTATAGGAAGCTCCTGTAGAGGAGGTAAAGTTGCCCACTGGATTGCTGCGAAGATCTGGAGGAAATACACATAGCACACAAGATTCAAGTAAGCATACACATGATGAATGTATTTAGATATTTGCTCATCCTGGAGTTTAGTATTGACAATCCAAGACCTCTCGCGGTAACTACAGAGGAATGTGTGAATGTTTCATGACCATGACCATCTGGTAGCTAGTGTCAAAGGTTATTCTGTTATCCTGTACCCAGTCAGTTTATGGTGTGACCCATTTTTGGCAATCTGTTCAGGTTTGCTATGATATCAAAGCTTTCCTAACTTCTAAAAATTCTGCTGGCCAATTATGTGTTTGCTTTACTGTTTAAATACCAATTTCACATACTTTTTCACATGACTGTTTGTCTGAGCTACATAGACCACTTTGTTGAGTTTTGGATCCTCTCAGTTTATATTTTGCTGTGTGTACCATCCTCCAATATTTCAAGGGGATTCAAAAGGCTCTCACTAGTCCAGGCCTTAACCTTCTATTTAATTTTTTGGTGTACTTGCTAGTGTCATCAGATCATTATTGTGTTCTAAATACACTTTCCAGTTTTATCTTTTGGACAGATGGCCTTCCATTCTCATCAAGTACACTTGATAAGATGCAGAATTCTCAGGTGCCACTGCAAGGTGCCTTGATTCGGAAGAAGCAGAACAACCCCAAACCATAACATTTCTACCAGCATGCTTCACAGTTGGTATGGTGGTCTCCTGAAATGCTGTCTTCCGTTTGTGCCAAACATATCTAGAAGGGCATGGTCTTTGCCAGTGTTGGCAAAGACAAAAATTACATTTTGTTTCTGTTCGTTTTGGACAGCAAGGCTATTTCTTGGTACTAGGTTAAATTAGTGCTATTTCTTTCTGATCGTAGATTTTTGGGCTCTTGGAAACTACTTTTAGCATCAGTCAGCTCTTGGGCTACATTTACTGGGCCATCCAGTCCTGGACAAATTAGTAGTCGTATACTATTTGTATATCATATTCTTTACAGTGGAAAGATTGATTTCAAATAGGTGATTTTTGTTTTTGCTTTAGCAGAATGACCATGAATGGAGGAGAGAACATCAGAATCTAGACATCTGAGGTTTAAACAATACAGATTCTGACTTCATAAGGAAATTCTAATCATTGGCACATAATCTACAACACTTACTGTGGTTTTAACTTCAGGGATTTGAATAGGTGGTAAATATAGGGGTGTACTTTTTACACTTGGCAAATCTGCATTTTTGTTTAGATTAGCAGAGTGAATGCACTATGTCAATATGTGTGTCATTTGTTCAAGTATATCACTTTTACCTATAGGTACTATTTAGATGAGGATTTCTTTTTTTGCCTGTGTAAATCTATTAAGAAAGCCAACAATTTCCATAGGAGTTTATCTATTTTTTTTAACGTCACTGTCTTTACATGCGTAAATGTTTGAACTTTTAAACTTCATTTTTATGAATCGAGACCATTGACTGTTAAATTTTTTTACAATTACAATATGAGCCATTGATTGCTGAATTGTCACTTTTTTTTCTTTTTTGGCTCACTACAGTTTAAAGAGAGCTTTCCAGAAAAAGCAGTTATACAAGTAAAAAGCACCAGTAATTCAAGGAATGGGGAAAGCTGCATATACTTTTGCATGTACATGTACCATGCAGTTAGTGCAGTTCTCAATACTTAACAACAAAAGTGTTGTTTCTCTGAAGTGTTTGCTTCTATAGATAATCATGTATGCCCAAATTATAAAACATGGGGCTTTGTCATTTTTTTTAAGTGTATCAAATCTTGTTTGTTACCTTAGGTGCAACATACCATCCATCCAGGAAGACCCTAGACAAGTTGTTACATTGAACCTCTGCTTTGCCCATGCTGGGAAAAGCAGCAGGTTTACTTTAAAGTATGAGTCAAAGAAAAATAAAAATAATATAGGCAGTATACATTTTGGCAATACATGTACGTTCCCCCATATTTTATCACCTTAAGAACCCTGCAAGTACAATAAATTACCTTTGAAATGCACTCGGTTTCTAAGTCCTGTTTTGGGCAAACATCACACAGCATTTTTATGGACTGGTAGCAGCCTTGCCCAGCGTCTTTTGCTAAACTATCCAACCACTCATGCTGTCAAATCAGTTTAAAGTTAAAAGTTAGTGATATTAAAGGCAGTTTTTTTTTTTAAAATAAGAAACATGTTCTACTTACCTGCTCTGTGCAGTGGTTTTGCACAGAGCAGCCCTTATCCTCCTCTTCTTGGGTCCCCGCCGATGCTCCTGGCCCCTCCCGTTTGCTGAATGCCCCCACAGCAAGCAGCTTGCTATGGGGCACCTGGGCAGACTTGCTCTCGAGCCGCTGCCCTGTCTGTCCATTCACACACAGTGTGTCAGGTCTCCAGGCTCAGCTGCACTAAAGATGCTCCGACAGGGACACTCCTACCCTCTTCTCCATTGGGAAAAGTTCTCTAACTGATTACACTGCCTGTAGCATGATCTGTGAATGGGGGAGAGAATCCTGTGACTGATCAGATTCTCCCCCTTTCACAGATCATCTTACAGGCAGTGTAATCCGTGAAGTACCCACAAGCGGAATTGAGCTCTTTTGTGAAACCACTGACCGGTAAGGTTTTTATGACAGAAGGGACACTATTAGTCTCTTCTGTCATAAATGTTTCTTCCATTTTGTCAGCAAGTAGGTCTGTCATAATGTGCTAATATACTGCATACTAGCACATGTAGGCATGAACATCCTGGGAGCCCATTAAAAGAAAAAAAAATAAAACTATAGGGCAGTTTAATTTCACTTGAATGTCTGTGTAAAGCCCCTTTGCAAAGGGAGAGCCAGTACTTAGAGGCAGACAGTCTCTACTGCGTATACATGGAACAGAACACATGTAAGATGAAAAGTGGTTTTATGGCCTCTGGTCAAAGGGTTCTTTATTGAGGGGTTCAACACGTAGGGAGTTGTACAAGTGGAAGTTCACAGAGCAGCAATCTGGGCATGGTGAAGAGTCAGGTAGCAAGATACAAGGCAGCAACAGGAACACATCCAGAGGTACAGATCAATGATCCAGGCACAGTGAATGACAGACAGGAATAGAGAACAGTGGGTGTTAAGGCTCACAGGGCAGTAATCCAGGCACAGTGATAGACAGACAGCAGTATGTAACAAAAAGGGTTAGGTCCAGGATAACAGGGTAACAATCCAGTCACAGTGAGGGATAGACGGCAGTTCACGGGGCAGCAGTCACAGTGTAGAGGATGAACTACTCACATTTGCAGCTCTTGGTGATTGTAGAAGGTCCAGCAGCAGGTAGGTGGACACTGGAAGCTTCTTGTGGCAGTAATGCGATGGAGACTTAGTGTCCAGATAGCATCTCACATCATACACTGGTGCTGAACTATATGCCACAGTCATTCAAGTCTAGTGAGGCCCTGCAGCCATTTGTTTCACCCTGCCTATCACTGAAGGAACTTCTAAACATTTTGACCGAGATGTCTGTTATATTGTATGCTGGGTACAACAGGAACCTCAGCAGACATTGCCGGTGTGTCTGGCTAAATCATGTACAGGATACAATGATTTCTGTGATCCCTGCTGAGCAAACCCCTAAGGGTTTATTTACACATGTGCATGTGGGATAGTAAAAATGCGCAGCTGAGATGTGTTTTTACCACCCCCACCCCCCCAACCACTCCCACTTATCCCTGCTGTCGTGTTCATTGGGTAGTACTGCCTGCCAAGCAAAAGCCATTCAGGTGAATGAGGACGCCCCACAGCTGCATACATTGTGGGTGTTTAAGGGGTTAAAACAAGCGGTGATACAGTGCCTCCTCACCGTATGTCAAATGCTCTCTGAAGAGCGACTGAAATGTGGATTGTTCTTTAGAGAACAATTGTAGTGTAAAATAGCCCTTTCTCCATCTCACTGATAAGTTATGCTAACTTATTTACATGCTGAAGGGGGCCTTAGAGGTTGATGATTTCCCCAAAAATCTAAGTTCTCATCTGTTACATATGTCTATTCTAAAAATAGAAGATTTGCATGGTTGAGTTTTTTCTTCCACCCAATGACGGTTTGGTTTAAATGAGTGGTCTGTGATCTCTTAATTTTAAATAGTATTGTTTTCTTTGTGGTAGAATTTACAATGCAGTTATAAATGTCAGATTTCATTGCATCCTACACTTGTATTGACAAGAGGATATTCCTTTTTGTTGGTATGTTACAAATTCTACTAGTTTCAATTACCCTGTTTTATTCTTAGGTACAAAGGATCCCTGATGGATGATGGTGCCTTGATCCAAGCTGCTGCTCAAGGAGCCCTTTCTCCCGAATATACCAAGCTCTGTGCATGGCTGGTTGCTGAGCTGAAATTGTTCTGCAAACTAGAAGAAAGCGTAGAAGCCACTAATAGTAAGCCCTTAAAGTGTCATAACCAGGGCTGTCTTCGCTGTTTAAATATTCTGAATTTAAATAAGAATTAACGGTCAAAACATTTGATATTTCGGAAAAATAGCCACATTGTAAATCAGTGATGGACAGTTTTCATTACTTCTTGCACACGGGACTAAGCCTGGGTCTACACTGGTGCAGTGCGGAATTCGCAGCAGTTTCTGTGCGAATTCCACACCGCATTACAATCGCACCCCATTCATGCAAACCGCTGCGGGTGTGTATGTTAACACCCCAAAATCGGTCTGCAAAATGAGGTGTGATGTACAGAATTGGATTGCATGGGTGCGAATACCCATGCGATCTGATTCTAGTGCGGGCCAAAAAAAGGGTCCTCCACTTTTTTGGTGTGAATGCGGTGCGATTTGAGCCATACAAAATGTATGTCTCAAATCGCACTGCACAGAGTTCACATGTGATTTGCACAGGAATACGGTGCGGTTCCTGTGTGAATCACATGCGATATACCGCACCGCACACAAGTGTGAACCCAGGCTCAAATGCCACTTTTTTACTGATCTAAACACGTCTGTTGTTGTCTATGGAACATTGCACACAGCTGCATAAAGATTAGTAATGACGAGTACAGAGCCGTAAAATAAAAATCAAAAAAGTCTTTTGTAACATTGTGTAAAAAAAACCCAAATGTATTAAAACCCCTCTGGGATACTAGCAATTCATTGGCAGGAAAATCCATTACAAAGTATCCTTTTACAGTTGCTTTTTTACAGTCATGAAATAACAAGCATATTTATTTGTTATTGTAAATGTGTGATAAGCATGTTAGTAGGTATAAAATACTGGTTTTGAAAGCTTTGCAGGTATTTACTACAGCACTTATGAAAATAAATGTACTTGGAAAGTGACCGTTACTGTGGCAACCTTTTATAAGAATCTACCTGGCTGGTTTCTATAAGCATGTCCAGTTTTAGAAGTGAGGCCCATTATCCATGTGAATGATGCTGTTATGCACAGCATTGAAAAAGGCAGAATATACTAAATAATTAACAGATCTAGCGTAGTAGACCCTGTTGGTTAAAGTACTTCTAAAGGCTGTAGGTTTTTTACCTTCGTCATGATTTCTATACATGAAAGTAAAAAAACTTTCTGTGTGCAGCTACCCCCCCGCATACTTACCTGAGTCCAATCTCAATCCAGCAATGTGCACAAGAGCAGCAATGTGTCAATCAATCTCAGTCAATCACAGCCAGTGAAGAGGGAATGGGGGCTTGGCCGTGTCTATGGACACAGAGCAGGGCTTGAGAGCAAGCACACACAAGTACCCCCATAGCAAACTGCTTGCTATGGGAGCACTCATCAGGGGTGAGGAGCCAGGAGTGGTGGCAGGGGACCCAAGAAGAGGAGAATCGGGGATGCTTTTACCGAAGTATAACATTTTTTTTTTTTAATTTTTAACTTTAGTATCACTTTAACTTCTTTACTACATTTTCTTTTGTTAAGACAATGCCATTTATATTGTTTTCATTCTATCTGTTCAATAAGTGCAGAAAATACTCATTGATCCTGCCAGAAATATTGTAAGTTATTAACCTGTACTTCAAATGGACAGTGCACAGAGTCTTCAGGTGAGTGCCAGTTCGTTGCAGAATAATGCATACTGTATGCATTTTTTTCCATACCACACCGCTCTGCACCCGGGGGCTCTGTTGCTGTGTGAACAGGGCACAAAAAAGACACTGGTTTTCTGTGTGCCCTTGTGACTGGCAATGGATACAGGAAAACATCAGTCACCTAGTGTGAACAAGCCCTTAGCCACCTCTGTGGACTTAAAAACACGTGCCCCCTAGTTTACGGGCAAGAGGTGAAGGTGTTCTGTAGTCCAATGCTAGGGTTACAGTGTTGCTTTTTCAAGTATAGTAAGTGAACACCCTCCTAGAACAGGAAGTGTTACTGGTGAATTCCCCTTTAAAATTAAGTGGGAGGAATAGGAGTAAGCCTAAAAAAATTATGAAGGCAACCACCATATAAGAACTAGTAAGCTGCAATAAGTTTTTATTTTTGTCCTTGAGCATAAGTAGGCTTAAAGATTGTTCTACTATAACAGAAAGCATAAAATGGAATATAAGGGTGTGGCACTGTTCTCAAAGGAGGTTAAAGCTGACACCTATCCAAAGTTGTGTAAACTTACAAAGCGCTATAAAATTAATTTGGATTCCTAGATCGTGAAAGTGTTAATGTACTACAGGACACCTTCCCCCTTTTCCTGCAATAGTCAGATTAAGGTGTGAGTGGGATGAAAGGAAGGTAATCCTAGGGAATCTTACAAGGCACTCTACCGTGATGTGTGTGGACCAGGTGTATGAGCGGAAATCAGCAAAAAACTTAGTGAAAAGATAATTATTCATCCTAAGGGTATCGCAATCAGAAACCGTGTTAGGTACACCCTCCCCAAATACACACTGTGAAATAACAAAAAGGAAGAAGGAAATAACAAAAAATGTTTGGTGCACCTCCTCCCTCAAAGAGAGATGATGCTGGACAATGCCAATCTTAACTAGATATCAGATACTAAAAAAGTGCAAATAACAATTCTATACCAATCCAATAGTGGCACTATAATGCACCTCCCCCACCAAAAAAAGAAACTACGGGCATACCTCGGTTTACGAATTTAATTCGTTCTTCCTGACTTTTCGTATAGTGCAAAATTCGTAAACCGAAACTCTGTTTCCCATAGGAATGCATTGAAAACCAATTAATCCATTCCGGAGGTCAGAAAAAAGTAAATGCTACTAAAATACCGCGTGAGTTATTTTATCAACTCATGCAGTATTTTAGTAGTGACAACATTTGTTAATGTTTCAGCTGTCAGCGGGGTTCCCCACTGATAGCTGAATGTATTGCCAGCAATTGGAAAATTAAACGGCGCGGGGTCCCCCCTCCCTTCCATACCAAGCCCTTCGGGTCTGGTATGGATTTTGAGGAGAACCCCCATGCCAAAATTAAAAAAAAAAAAATGGCGTGGGGGCCCCCCCCAAAATCCATACTAGACCCTTACCCGGCAGGTCAGGAAAGGGGGGGAACGAGCCCCACCCCAACCATACCAGGCCACATGCCCTCAACATGGGGAGTGCTTTGGGGCCGCCGTCAACCCAAAAAAATAATTTAATAAAAAAAAAAATGGCTCCCACCGTCTGGTCTGCCTGCTCCGGTGGTTTGACAGTTCCTAAATATTTAAGGGGCGGGGCCACCTGGGGACATCACCTGAGTGACCCTGCCCCATGTGACATCATTGATGTCACATGGGGTGGATCACATGCTTGATGTCCCTGGGTGGCCCCGCCCCTTATTTAACCAATTCAATACCGGGCAATTTTACACCTTCCTGCCCAGGCCATTTTTCAGGTTTCAGCGCTCTCACACTTTAAATGACAATTGCGCGGTCATACAACATTGTACCCAAACTAAAATTTTATCATTTTCTTCACACAACTAGAGCTTTCTTTTGGTGGTATTTAATCACCGCCGTGGTTTTTATTTTTTGCTAAATTAACAAAAAAAGACCAAAAATTTTGAAAAAAAAAACTCTTTCTTTGTTTCTGTTATAAAAGTTTACAACTAAATAATTGTTCTTCATAAATTTAGGCCGAGATGTATTCTGCTACATGTCTTTGGTGAAAATAACCCAAATTAGGATGTATTATTTAGTTTGTAGGAAAGTTATAGAGTTCACAAACTATGGTATAGATCTGAAAATTGATCAATCCTGAAGTACTGACAGCCAATCTAACTTCTTCAGGTCCAAGAATGTCAGAACAGTACAGATATCCCCCAAATGACCCCTTTTTGCAGAGTAGACAGTCCGACGTACTTCATAAGAGGAATGGCGAGTTTTTTTGAAGTTGTATTTTTTTTGTCATAATTTTTTGGAAAATGAAAAAATTAAAAAAATTATTTTCACTATTTTTTTTTTTTACATACTGTCACCAGTGCAGTACAGCGTCATCATATAACTGGCATGGCGGTGAACAGGGACACTGACTGGTGACAGTGTGAAAATATATATATATTTTATTATATTTTTTTTTTAGTAACATTGTACTACTTTGGGGAAGTGATCAGTATTTTTTTTTTTTTTTTTTTTTACACAATTTGCTTATAGCAAAGAATTACTTTGCTATAAGCAAGCATTTACCTGAATGACATCGATTCATTCAGGTTTTTTTTTTTTTTTTGTGCCTAGCTGTGATTTGGCCACAGCTAATCACATGACATGTGCATGTGACCTGCTGTGACCATTCACAGCTAGACACTAGTATACAATGGATGGCATGAATGAAGCCATCCATTGTATACAACTGTCATGTGACCTGCTGTGATTGGTCACAGCAGGTCACATGGTACTGGCAACAGGGGTCAGTACTCAGATCTGTCATCGGCCGTGTCCGAGGTACACGGCCGGTGACAGATCGCGCCGCTGCGCGGCTCTGCAACCGTGCGAACTGCGCATGTGCGGGAGGACACCAAATGACGTACACCCTGGAAAGGTAATGCATTTTTGAGGCCGCCAAACGGCTATAGGCCGGGCGGCAAATGGTTAAGAACTGTCAAACCACCGGAGCAGGCAGACGGCAGGAGCCATCGCCTTAAGTGGAGCCTTTTTTTTTTTTTTCCTATTCTTTTCTCGGGTCGGCGGTGGACATCATGATTGATGTTGGATCTACTGTAGGGGTCATTCTTTTAGTTTTTTCTTTTAATAACGGAATAAAGACTGTGTCCTGTCTTTTTTTCACACTACACTTTTTGTTTTTTGTGAATGAGTAGCGGGACCATGTACCCCATAATCATTCACATGGGGGGGTGGGATCTGGGGGCCCCCTTGTTAAAAGGGGCTTCCAGATTCTGATAAGCCCCCTGGCTGCAGACCCCCCACAACCCTGGCCGGTGTCAACATGGGGACAAGGTGCTTTGGGGGGGGAGCCCCCCTGCCCCCAAAGCACCCCCCCATGTTGAGGGCATGTGGTCTGGTATGGTTCAGGAGGAAAGGGGGGCACTCATTCTCCCCCCCTTTCCTGACCTGCCGGGCTGCATGCCCAGATAAGGGTCTGGTATGGATTTTGGGGGGACCCCCATGCCAAAATGTAAAAAAAAAAATGGCGTTCCCTTCAAAATCCATACCAGATCTTAAGGGCTTGGTATGGATGGGAGGGGGGACCCCATGCTGTTTTTTTATTTATTATGGTGCCGGTTTTTAAATGCAACTACCGCTTTTTTTTTTTCTTCACTATAGCTCAGAGATTAAGCTGCCACTTTCCCCAGCTAAAAGAAAAAAGTTTCCTTTTAGTTTATTTCCCTGACTTAAAATAAACAATGTTTCCTTTTCCTAAACAGAGGCATTATTTTCAATGGATTTTCATTCGTAAACCGAAAATTACGTTAACTGAGGCGTTTGTAAACTGAGGTACACCTGTACTACATGTTAAAGCAAGTATATAGTGCTATAAAACACCTCCCCCCTCAAAGAGAGATGCAATTACAATGCTGTAAATCGTGAACTGTTTTTGTTGATTTCCGCTCACACACACCTGGTCCACTCACATCACAGTAGAGTGCCCTGAAGGATTCCCTAGGATTTACCTTCCTTTCATCCCACTCACACCTTAATCTGACTATTGCAGGAAAAGGGGGAAGGTGTCCTGTAGTGTAGTACATTAACACTTTCACGATCTAGGGATCGGAATTCATTTTATAGCGCTTTGTAAGTTTACACAACTTCAGATAGATGTCAGCTTTAACCTCGTTTGAGAACCGCGCCACACCCTTATATTGCATTTTATTATACATTCCAATTGGAGAGGGATAGGTGTTGGCAGCAGTCCCCGCCGTTGTGCAGTACCATATATACACAGAAAGCATAAAATGTTTAAATTATGATTTGTTTTATAGGCCCTGCAGAGGCAGAAGGGTTTCAACTAGAAATGAGTGGTCTTTTGGCAGAGATGAACTGCCCATATTCCTCTCTGATATCTGGAGATGTCACTAAACGCCTTCTTGACAAGAAGAACTGCCTACTTTTGCTAAGTAAGTGGAATAGTTGCTCATATGCATGGGTACTTATGTTTATGCATGTATGTTTAGCATGACGTTCTGCAAATGTTGTGGTAAATTTCATGTTTTGCAAAATAAGGTTAAAAATTTGTATTCGCAATGTTTTGAAACTTATTTAAAGTGACTGTAAAGTCTGTCTTTTTTTTTTTTTTTTTAAAGGAGTTCACCTTTTGTAAAAAAAAAAAAATAAATAAAACTAATAATGCACATCTTTTTACAGGTAAAAAATCTGCATTTTAATATTTTTTTTTTGTACTGGGAGCCTGCAAAAATCAGCAGATCGCAGGTGCAAAGCAGGACTCCTGTAGACTGTCAGTGTAAGCTGTCTGCTTTTATGAGCAGGCTGTTACATAATGACAGGAAGAAACCATAAATTACCTAGAACGCTCAACAGTACCCTGGTAGTTCATTGAGAACTACAAGTCGACAGTCGCAATGGCTGTAGGTACTTGTAGTTCTCCCATTCACAGAACTCGGTAAAATTGTGACAGCGAAACTCGGGGAGAAGATCCCCTGTCACTACAGGCAGCGGTTTAGGGAGCGACTGCAGCAGTGGGAACATGTTACATGGTCCGCCCTTAAAACGGTGGAACATGCAACATGTTCCCAATTGTGAGTTTCTCCTTTAACCAGTTGCTGACCGCAGATAGCCGAATGACGACTACACTGCGGCCGGCCAGTTCTGGGAGGGCGTCATATGACGTCCTCCCAGAACGCACTCTCCTGCGCGCCCCCAGCAATCTCCGTGATCGTTGTGTCCTATGGACACAGCTGATCATGTGATCTGGTAAAAGGCCAATCACAGCGGACTTTTACCACATGATCAGCCGTGTCCAATGACACACTGATCATGGGAATGCAATTGCCGGTTCTCGGCTGCACTTTCCTCTCGCTGTCAAAGTGTGAGGAAAGTACTGCCGAGAACCGGCAGTTGTCAGAGCAGGGATCGGCACCGATCATCAAGGCACTGATGATCAGTGCCCTGATGATCGGTGCCCAGCAGTGCCACCCACCAGCTCCGCCCAGCAGTGCCACCCACCAGCTCCGCCCACCTGTGCCCACCAGTGCCACCCACCAGTGCAGCCCAGCAGTGCTGCCAGTCAGTGCCCAGCAGTGCTGCCAGTCAGTGCCCAGCAGTGCTGCCAGTCAGTGCCGCCTATCAGTGCTGACTATCAGTACCCATCATCAGTGCCGCCTGTCCATGCCACCTCATTAGTGCTGCCTATCAGTTGAAGCTGTTTGAAGCTCAGTAAGGTCTGACATGACTCCGTAATACTAGCAGCGCACACATTGGCACAGGTGGCTTCCCACCTGTTAACTAGGTATCTCATCACACAGCGGAAGTAAAAGAATGTTACATCGCTTATTTCAACATGAAACATCTCGTCACTTTCACACCTGCAAATCATGCAGTGTTTCTGCATTTTTGTCCAACCCCTCTACTTTCCTGCTCTGTCAATAGAATTGTACTGAGTGTCCCTGATTATCCTCTTCCTTGTTCACAGACTGGTGCTCATGGCTCCTCCGCTTTTCAGTTTGCCACCATAGGAAGCCACTTTCTATAGTGGCACACCTGCAGGTTCAATCCTGATCTGAGCTGCCTGTGTCCATAGACACAGATGGCATTGTTCAGCCTCACCCCCTGCTCCCTCATCACAGAATTTGACTGGCAGCAGCAGGAACCAATGGCTCTTGCTACCTCAGCAATGCTGCGGAGAGTAGGGAGAGCTGATGCAGATGGGCACAGTGCTGGATCGAGTGTGGATTTAGGCAAGTGTAGGAGAGGAGGGGCAATACAGATACTGGAACATTTTTTATAAATACTTGATTGATCCTGCTGTTTCTATGTACTGCCCCATTGGCTGTGTCCGCATCATTGCAGCTGATCCTGTGGTCACGGCATTGCTACTCTAGGTACACATGCTCCCTCTATTGCAGCGGTTCTCAACCTGGGGGTCGCGACCCCTTTGGGGGTCGAACGACGCTTCCACAGGGGTCGCCTAAGACCATCGGAAAACACATATTTCCGATGGTCTTAGGAACCGAGACACCGCTCCTCGCCGCCACCGCCGTCTCCAGGTGTGGGCGGGATGACATGCCGCCCCTGTCATCTGGACACACCTCGAGATCAAGCCTCGCCTGTGATTGGCCGCCGGCACTGTAGCTCAGGAGAGGCACACAGGCGGCCAATCACCGGCAAGGAGGTGGAGCTTGGAGAGGAGGAGCCGAGCGGCACCGCGAAGATCGAGCGAGTGAAGAGGAGGAGAGCGGCCGGAGAAGGAAGACATCTGACAGGTAAGTGTCGGTACCATGGGAGAGGGAGGGAGCGAGCGAGCCCAGGCTGGAGCAGGGGTCTGCAAGGTAAGTATCATTGGTGTCAGTGGGAATAGTGCCCCATCATTGGTGTCACTAATACCAATGATGGGGCACTATTCCTCCCACTGACACCAACGATGGGGCACTATTCCTCCCACTGACACCAAGGATGGGGCACGATTCCTCCCCCACTGACACCAAGGATGGGGCACTATTCCTCCCACTGACACCAATGATGGGGCACTATTCCTCCCACTGATACCGATGACGGGGCACTATTCCTCCCCCACTGACACCAAGGATGGGGCACTATTCCTCCCCCCACTGACACCTATGATGGGGCACTATTCCTCCCCCCACTGACACCAATGATTTGGCACTATTCCTCCTCCCACTGACACCAATGATGGGGCACTATTCCTCCCACTGATACCAATGATGGGGCACTATTCCTCCCACTGATACCAATGATGGGGCACTATTCCTCTCACTGATACCAATGATGGGGCACTATTCCTCCCACTGATACCAATGATGGGGCACTATTCCTCCTCCCACTGACACCAATGATGGGGCGCTATTCCTCCCACTGATACCGATGATGGGGCACTATTCCTCCTCCCACTGACACCAATGAAGGGGCGCTATTCCTCCCACTGATACCGATGAAGGGGCACTATTCCTCCCACTGATACCGATGATGGGGCACTATTCCTCCCACTGACACCGATGACGGGGCACTATTCCTCCCACTGATACCGATGACGGGGCACTATTCCTCACACTGATACCGATGATGAGGCACTATTCCTCCCACTGACACCGATGACGAGGCACTATTCCTCCCACTGACACCAATGACGGGGCACTATTCCTCCCACTGATACCAATGATGGGGCACTATTCCTCCCACTGACACCAATGATGGGGCACTATTCCTCCCACTGATACCGATGACGGGGCACTATTCCTCCTCCCACTGATACCGATGACGGGGCACTATTCCTCCCACTGACACCAATGATGGGGCACTATTCCTCCCACTGATACCAATGATGGGGCACTATTCCTCCCACTGATACCAATGATGGGGCACTATTCCTCCTACTGATACCAATGATGAGGCACTATTCCTTCCACTGACACCTATGATGGGGCACTATTCCCCCCACTGACACCAATGATGGGGCACTATTCCTCCCACTGATACCAATGATGGGGCACTATTCCTCCCACTGATACCAATGATGGGGCACTATTCCTCCTACTGATACCAATGATGAGGCACTATTCCTTCCACTGACACCTATGATGGGGCACTATTCCCCCCACTGACACCAATGATGGGGCACTATTCCTCCCCCCACTGACACCAATGATGGGGCACTATTCCTCCCCCCACTGACACCAATGATGGGGCACTATTCCTCCCACTGATACCAATGATGGGGCACTATTCCTCCCACTGATACCAATGACGGGGCACTATTCCTCCCACTGATACCAATGACGGGGCACTATTCCTCCTCCCACTGATACCAATGACGGGGCACTATTCCTCCTCCCACTGACACCAATGACGGGGCACTATTCCTCCCACTGATACCAATGATGGGGCACTATTCCTCCCACTGATACCAATGATGGGGCACTATTCCTCCCACTGACACCAATAATGGGGCACTATTCCTCCCACTGACACCAATGATGGGGCACTATTCCTCCCACTGACACCTATGATGGGGCACTATTCCCCCCACTGACACCAATAATGGGGCACTATTCCTCCCACTGACACCAATGATGGGGCACTATTCCTCCCACTGATACCAATGATGAGGCACTATTCCTTCCACTGACACCTATGATGGGGCACTATTCCCCCCACTGACACCAATGATGGGGCACTATTCCTCCCCCCACTGATACCAATGATGGGGCACTATTCCTCCTCCCACTGACACCTATGATGGGGCACTATTCCTCCTCCCACTGACACCTATGATGGGGCACTATTCCTCCTCCCACTGATACCGATGATGGGACACTATTCCTCCCACTGATACCGATGATGAGACACTATTCCTCCCACTGACACCGATGATGGGACACTATTCCCCCCACTGACACCGATGATGGGGCACTATTCCTCCCACTGACACCGATGATGGGGCACTATTCCTCCCACTGACACCGATGATGGGGCACTATTCCCCCCACTGACACCAATGATGGGGCACTATTCCTCCTCCCACTGACACCTATGATGGGGCACTATTCCTCCTCCCACTGATACCGATGATGGGACACTATTCCTCCCACTGATACCGATGATGAGACACTATTCCTCCCACTGACACCGATGATGAGACACTATTCCCCCCACTGACACCAATGATGGGGCACTATTCCTCCCACTGACACCGATGATGGGGCACTATTCCTCCCACTGACACCGATGATGGGGCACTATTCCTCCCACTGACACCGATGATGGAGCACTATTCCTCCCACTGACACCAATGACGGGGCACTATTCCTCCCACTGACACCAATGACGGGGCACTATTCCTCCCACTGACACCAATGACGGGGCACGATTCCTCCCACTGACACCAATGAAGGGGGCACTATTCCTCCCACTGACACCAATGACGGGGCACTATTCCTCCCACTGATACCAATGATGGGGCACTATTCCTCCCAATGACACCAATGACGTGGCACTATTCCTCCTACTGCAAAATTACAGTTATGAAGTAGCAACGAAAATTATTTTATGGTTGGGGGTCACCACAGCATGAGGAACTGTATTAAGGGGTCGCGGCTCTAGAAAGGTTGAGAACCACTGCTCTATTGCCTTTTGGGTGAAGGTATTCATCTTTATATTTCGCCTCATGAAATGCCAACCCTGCAAACCATTATTGATCCCAAAAATAACAGCTGTAATACAATTCATTAACCACTTGCCTTCCAGAGGATTTGCCCCCCTGCCTGACCAGGCCATTTTTTGCAATAGGGCGCTGCATTACTTTGACAATTGCACGGTCATGCAATGCTGCACACAAATTAAATTTTATGTCCTTTTTTCCCCACAAATAGAGCTTATTATGGCTGGTACTCATAGTGGTTTTATTTGCCAAAAGATGAGACTGCATTGCCTGGCTGATGCAATTTGCACACAAACGAGATCCCTGGTGGGCTATTTGCGTACAAGAAAAAGGGTGTGGACTAAGATTATCCCATCTTCAGAGTTACAGTTGCAAGAAAAAGTATGTGAACCCCTTGGGATTACACGGAATTTTGCATGAATTGGGCATAAAATGTGCTCTGAACGTCATCTAAGTCACAACAATAGAAGAACACAGTCTGCTGAACATAATACTACACAAACATTAGATGTTGCCATGGTTTAATTGCACATAACATGTAAACATTCACAGTGCAGGGAGGAAAAAGTATGTGAGGCCCTTGCTTAATGACTTCTCCCAGAGCTAATTGGAGCCAGGAGTGAGCCAACCTTGACTCCAATCAGTGTGATGATATTGGATGTGTTGCTGACAGCTGTCCTGCCCTTAAAAAACACACACCTGTTTTGGGTTTACTGGTTTCAAGAAGCACTGTCTGATGTGAACCATGCCTCGCAGAAAAGAGCTCTCAGAAGACCTACGATCAAGAATTGTTGACTTGCATGAAGCTGGAAAGGGTTACAAAAGTATCTCCAAAAGCCTTGAGGTTCATGTGTCCACGATAAGACAGACTGTCTACAAATGGAGAAAGTTTAGCACTGTTGCTACTCTCCCTAGGCATGGTCATCCTGTAAAAATGACTGCAAGAGCACAGCGCAGAATGCTGTATGAGGTAAAGAAGAATCCCAGAGTGTCAGCTAAAGACCTACAGAAATCTCTGGCACATGCTAACATTTTTGTTGACACATCTACAATAAGGAAAACATTAAACAAGAATGGAGTACATGGGAGGACACCACGGAGGAAGCCATTGCTGTCCAAAAAGAATATTGCAGCAAGTTTGAAGTTTGCAAAAGAGCACCTGGATGTTCCACAGCACTACTGGCAAAATATACTGTGGACAGATGAAACCAAGATTGAGTTGTTTGGGAAGAACACACAACACTATGTGTGGAGAAAAAAGGGCACAGCACACCAACATCAAAACCTCATCCCCACTGTAAAACATGGCGGAGGGAGCATCATGGTTTGGGGCTGCTTTGCTGCCTCAGGGCCTGGACAGATTGTTGTCATTGATAGGAAAATGAATTCCAGAGTTTATCAAGACATTTTGCAGGAAAACGTACAACCATTTGTCCGCCAACTGAAGCTCCGCAGAGGATGGGTGATGCAACAGGACAATGACCCAAAGCATACAAGTAATTCAACAAAACAATGGCTGCAACAGCACAGAATACGCCTTCTGGAGTGGCCCAGTTAGAGTCCTGACCTCAACCCGATTGAAATGCTGTGGCATGACCTTAAGAGAGCAATTCACACCAGACATCCCAACAATATTGCTACACTGAAACAGTTTTGTGAAGAGGAGTGGTCCAAAATTACTGCAGATCGTTGTGCAGGTCTGATCTGCAACTACAGGAAACGTTTGGTTGAGGTTATTGCTGCCAAAGGAGGGTCAACCAGTTATTACGTCCAAAGGTTCACATACTTTTTCCTCCCTGCACTGTGAATGTTTACATGTTATGTGCAATTAAACCATGGCAACATCTAATGTTTGTGTAGTATTATGTTCAGCAGACTGTGTTCTTCTATTGTTGTGACTTAGATGACGTTCAGAGCACATTTTATGCCCAATTCATGCAAAACTCCACGTAATCCCAAGGGGTTCACATACTTTTTCTTGCAACTGTATACCTAGTACTGACTAATGGGGATCGATTATCTGATGTTGAAGTGGGAGAAAATTTGGGTTCTAGTGATCACCCCGTGTCTTTATTTTGATATTAAAACACGAACTAAAAAAATCATATACACAACAAAAGTTTTGATTCACAAAAGACAAATTTTGCAGAAATGGGTGCATTTCTAAAAAATAAATTTAAGGTTAGAGTAAAATGACAGGAGTATGTAACAAGTTGGCACGACTAAAGTCCTTCATCCTGAAGGCAACTGGATTATATGTTGGGCAAATTAGTAAAAGTAAACGGAGGGAAAAAACAGTATTGCTCACTAAAGAGGTAAGTAGGGATAGTAAAGGAGGAAAAAAAAAATCTACATAGTCATGAAAATTTAAGTGTAGCTGATAGAGAAGTGTAAAAAAAAATAGACAAAAGAAGACCCAACACATTATCAGTGCTGGCAAAGCAAAGAAAGAGCAGAAGATGGGTTAAATTGACAAAGGGAATAAAACCTTTTTTAGGTGTATCGGTAATGGAAAGAAGCCACGGGGATTACTAAGAGGAAAACTGGGTACAACACCTATGTTGAGGAAGACCTTGATGTAAACCATTTACTTCTGTTCAGTCTTCATAGAAATGGATTGAACTAATGAACATATTAACATATTTGTAATAACATATTTGTTCTAGTAATGACAGTTCATTTTCAGGAATTCACTTCCAAAAAGATTTTAATAAGATAGAGTCTAAAGACGGGCAACAAAAATGGTGAACGGTTTGAGGGATAAAACATATCCGGAAAGACCTAAGGATCCTAAATTGTCTGGAGTATAGAAGGGAAAGCAGAGATATTTGTTGAAGCCTTTAAATACACTAAGGACGTGACTAAGGTTCAGGAGGGCAGTATTTTATTTTTTTTTTTCTATTTTATAGTAATTTTTTTTTTTTCTCCAATCATCTACTAGGATTGCACACCTGAGATGACTAGTTCCACCTGACAGGAAACACAATCAAAAATTGATTGAGTTTAAATTTCCCGCTCTTTTTTTTTTTCTGGCCTGGGGCCAGAGGGTACCCCCTGGGGGGGGGGGGTGAATAGCTGAGTCGGAGAGAGCAGGCAGTACCCGGTGTCACTTATCCACTCCATGGGTATCCCAATGCAGGGAACTTCCCAGGCACTGGGACACATTAGCACAGGAATGGTACTTCGGGCTGGCATATGCATTCTCCCCTCTGGCATTGATTCTGTGAAAGCTACAGAAGTTGATCCGGTCCAGTTGCAGATTGATCCTACTAGCCCCATGGTGGCCGGAAGAAGAGCCTGGTTTTCAACCTTGAAGAGGTGGTCCATTGCTCCCCCCACAGCGTCTTTCAGTCAGGATCCCCTCTTGTACTCCTCACTTTTGCGATGACATACGGTTTTGAAGCCATCCGTTTCAAAAATATTTATCTTGGTCTCATCACTCCAGAGTACAGATTCTCAGTAGTCGTCTTCTTTTTTTAGCATGGGCCCTGGCAAATTCTAGGCAGGATTTTTTGTGCATGGGCTTTTTATTAGAAGCTTCCTTCATGGATGACACCCATGCATGCCTTTCCTCTGCAGTGTACGCCATATTGTGTCCAGGAAACAATCATCTCAGTCTGGCTTTCTACTTCTTTTGCTAACTGTAGTGAACTTGCATGGCGACTTTCCTCAACCCTTCTCAACAGAAGACACTCATGTTGAGGTGTTAACTTCTGTAGACGGTCTGGACGTCTTTGTTAGATGGTTGCAGTTCCATTTCTGTTACATTTTTGTATCACTTTTGCTACAGTATTCTGACTGATAAGTAAAGCTTTGCTGATCTTCTTGTAGCCTTCACCTTTCTTATGTAACAAAATTTTCTTTCTTAGGCCTTGTGACATTATTCTTCCATGTGGTGCCATTGCTAACCACATGAAATGGGAAGTGGTTTTCTTTGTTAGGTAACGCCCTTTTATAATCAACTGTCTGCTGGACACCTGTTTAATGAATAATTGGACTCACCTGTAGTTGAATTCTTGTTAAGTAGGATTTTGTTATCTAAAATGTAGCTTTGCTCCTAAGACTTTCATTGGGGTGTATTCATTTTTTGCAACATGGTCGTGAATAAATTTGTTAGGAAAAGTACTTTTTTGTGTGTGCAACTTAAATCTTGTTTGCAATCAATTCCCCACATTTGTAGCAGTATTTTATAGTATAGAGTCCCATAGAAAATGTTAATTCTGAAAGGAAAGTAAAGGTGCTCTGACAAATCTGTTGGGGTGTACTCATTTATGCTGAGGTGTGTGTATATGAAATATGTAATAAACGTTTTGCGCCGCTACTAGAAAAGATGGGACTATTGGGACAGCAGCACACACCTGGCTATACCACTAGCAATAAACAACAAACAGAAAATTGATGTTGCGCTAATCACAATAATGCCACAGACATTCCAAGACAAATAGTGAGATGAAAAGACAATAGATAATACACCATAACATAATCAGTAAATGGAAGGAATATAAGAGTGAAGGGAAAGGTGAAATAATAAAGGTCCAAAATGAGGACCAAAAGGTGTAACAGACAATAAACCATGACCGTGGGCAAAACGCACGGAAATGATTAGGGAAAAATAAAATATTAACTAAATCACAGTAATTAGAGTCCTTCATAACATATATGAAATAACATGAATACAACTATTGAGAAAGTGGAGCAGAATGTGAAAAATACAAAATCAAGTGCTTAAATATTAAAAGTGGACAAACCACTTATCACAGAAGAATGACAATAACAACGCACAGTGAGGCCAAAAAATGTGACCATGCGACTAAAGGATCCTAACACAATATGCATCAAAAGGCCATGTGACATAAAACGACTAATAAGTGACCATATAAGTACCATAAATAAATGTGGCAAACATATATAGAGTGCAACTAGTATAAAACCGAAAATGGTGATACAAACGCACAGTGAAACCAAATGAATGTATTACTGTGCAACGTAAAATACAATAACACAATGAAGAAATAAATAACGTGAGTAAAAAAATAGCATAAATGTGACATAAAGTCCAAGTGCAAAAATGTCCAAGAAAAATGCATCCAAAAAAACAACAATGTGCATAAGTAAATGATTAGTGAATCACCTCCATGCCCAGATCCCAAGGGGCCAAAAGGCTTTCAGGACACTCACTGCTGGGGCCCTTTATCTGTCCCTATATCAGTCCCTAGCCCTGAAAAGGGGCTTACCCTAGTGCTGCTAGATGGAAGTGCTAAGCCACTGTGTTGCCTTTTACGTATGACGCCAAGATCAAGAACGGGGACATGACAAAAAAAAAATACAGCAAGAAAGGCACACCAGCCTAGTGCATTACCTCAGAGACCATTTATTAATAAAAATAAGACTGATATGCTTGCTAAACTATAATCAGACATAAATGAATCATGACACGGTCCTTTTGGTGCATTCAAAGCTTGGATAACCAATGTAGAAGACCTTTGCTT
Organism: Staurois parvus; assembly: GCF_062004578.1. Taxonomy (NCBI): domain Eukaryota; kingdom Metazoa; phylum Chordata; class Amphibia; order Anura; family Ranidae; genus Staurois; species Staurois parvus. Next base: position 47,672 of record NW_028318316.1, read on the forward strand.
TTCCTATTGCACAATGCAAGTATGCTGATGCATTTTAAGCCCTCTTCGTCAGAGCTAACTTGCTTAACTATTGCCCTCCTGAGGATTTACCCCCCTTAATGACCAGGCCTCTTTTTGCTACTCGGCACTGCACTAATTCAACTGATAATTGCGCGGTCATGCAATGCTGCACCCAAATGAAATTTACGTCCTTTTTTTCACACAAATAGAGCTTTCTTTCAGTGGTATTTGATCACCTGTGCGCTTTTTATTTTTCACGCTATAAACAAAAAAAGACCAAAAATTTTGAAGAAAAACAATATTTTTTACTTTCAGCTATAAAAAATATATAGTAAACTCCGTTATAAATTTATGCCAAAATGTATTCTGCTACATGTTTTTGGTAAAAAAAAAATCCCAATAAGTGTATATTGATTGCGTTTTGTGAAAGTTATAGTGTCTACAAACTATGATATAGATACTGCAATTTACGCCATTTTTGTGCTATACAGTGCTGTGCTAGTTTAACGGACAATTGCGCGGTCATGCAATACGGTACATAAATGAAATTTACATCCTTTTTTTTCCCACAAATCAAGCTTTCTTTCGGTGGTATTTGATTGCCTGTTCGTTTTTTTTATTTTTTGCGCTATAAAAAAAAAATGGCTGACAATTTTGAGGGAAAAAAACAATATTTTGGACTTTTTGCTATAAAACATGTCCAGTAAAAAAAAAATGTAAAAATCAAATTTAGTCATAAATTTCTGCCAAAATGCATTCTGCGACATGTCCTTGCTAAAAAAAAAAAAAAAAAAAACCCCAATATGTGTAAATTAATTGGTTTACGTGAAAGTTATAGCGTTTACAAATGGCGGGAAAGATACTGGGATTTTTAATTTTTTTTTTATACTAATAATGGCGGCGATCAGTGACTTATGGCGGGACTGCGGTGAACATTCTGACATGGGGGGAACTCACTTGGGGTCACTGACATCCCCAGTGACATCAATACAGTGATCAGTGCAAAAAAAAAAAAACCACTGACGCTGTACTAATGGCACTGGGGAGGAAGAGGTTAACTTTATTATTCCGTGAAAGGGTTAACTGTGTGAGGGGAGTGTTTTACTAGGGGGTGGGGGTGTGTACTGCAGGGAACACCGCTGATCGGGAGAGAGAAACTCTTCTCTCCCGATCAGCCAGTCAGGAGCTGACAGGAAACTGACAGAGAGCAGAGCTATTGCAGCCCTGCTCTCTGTCAGTGATTGCCGCTAATCGCCGAGACACAGCCGGTAACGATCGGCTGTGACCCGGCGACTGACATCCGTGGCCATGATTGGCGGGACAGTAGGGCGGAGGCGCGCCTCGCGCGCGCCCCCTACCTGTTTTGAAAACACATGTTTTAAAACGTGGTTTTGCCCAGCCCTGCCACCCTGCCACCGTAATTCTACAGTGGCTGGGCGGCATGTGGTTAATGTTCTACTTGCCTTTTAAATGTTCTTGACGCCAAAAAGAAAAGGCTAATCTCAAGCCCCTTCTTTCCTCCATTTATAAGGAGAGGCTTCAAAAATCTAAAATTGCTTAGCTTATTAGGGACTGCAGTATGAAAACATATACACTTATCACTAAAAAATGTAACTGGGAACAAATCTGAATTTTATGTCTTAAGCGATTCCTGACCGTATCAAACAGATACCAATAATGATGATGAGGAAGTACTCCTCCGGGGATATGTAGATGGATCAACAACCCAGCCCACATGATATCGCCTTATAGTCCCAATACATAATAAATGAATAGATGAATGGTAAACTAGATAAAGGCTAAACGAAGATCTGTAATTGCTCACCATAGTATGTATTCACAATCTAATGATCCCCACTTTCAGGCATAATGCCTAAACCTGAATCAGAAAGTGGCTGCAGCCCCTTTGGGATGCACATGCGACTGCATCAAGGAACCACCCCTGCTTGTTCACTGCTATGAAGCATAATGCCATATACAGAATCTGGAAGTGGCTAGAATCTGTTGCAATGTAGACGGAGACATCACCTCAAACTAGCTGGAGGAAAGTTCAGAATTAATCTTAGAAAGTATTATTTTATGGAAAGATTAGTTGTTGCTTGGAAAAGACTTCTAGCAGAGCTACAGAGTCAGTCAACAGTAAGTGGATTCTAACATGCTTGGGACAAACATATATTTACTGTATATAGTATCTGTATAATATGAAAATGGACCACTTTTTTTTCTGCCATTACTTTTTCAATTCTGTTTTTTGTGGTGCTAGATTAAAAGTGAAAATATACAAGAAATATACACCCTGTTCCAAATTATTATGCAAATGATATTTTTCTCATTTACCTACATAATTGATGTAAATAACAGTCAGCATAATTCTCATGTTATCAACTATTAAGAGTACAATTCAAATTTTATTGAAGAAACCTCCTAATGATAACAGTATTTTTTTTAAACATAAACTTACAATGCACTGTTCCAAATTATTACGCACAGTAAGTTTCAAAACACTTTATAGGTTGTAAAGAACTGAAAATTGTCATTTGTTGTGTTTGCAGCATATTTAGTGAAATCAAAAGCTATTTCAATCAAACTTTTAACAACATTTTAACTTTTTAAACATTTTAACAGGTCACGTTACATTTTAACATAGGACCCCTTTTTTGATAGCAGCTTCACAAATCTTGCATCCATTGAACTTGTGAGCTTTTGGACAGTTTCTGCTTGAATTTGTTTGCAAGATGTCAGAATAGCCTCCCAGAGTTGCTGTTTGAATGTAAACTGCCTCCCACCCTCGTAGATCTTTTGCTTGAGGATGCTCCAAAGGTTCTCAATAGGATTGAGGTCAGGGGAGGATGGAGGCCACACCATGACTTTCTCTCCTTTTATCCCCATAGCAGCCATTGATGCAGAGGTATTCTTTGCAGCATGAGATGGTGCATTGTCATGCATGAAGATGATTTTATTACGGAAAGCATAGTTCTTCCTTTTGTACCAGGGAAGAAGGTGGTCAGTCATAAACTCCACATACTTTGCAGAGGTCATCTTTACACCTTCGGGGACCCTAAAGGGGCCGACCAGCTCTGTTCCCATGATTCTGGCCCAAAACATGACTCCACCACCGCCTTGCTGACATCGCAGCCTTGTTGGAACAGGGTGGCCGATCACCAACCATCCATTACTCCATCCATTTGGACGATCCAGGGTTGCACGGCACTCATCAGTGAACAGGACGTTTTGAAAATTAGTCTTCATGTATTTTTCTGCCCAATGCAGCAGTTTCTGCTTGTGAGCATTGGTTAGTGGTGGCCGAATAGAAGGTTTATGCACAGTTGCAAGACTCTGGAGGACTCTACACCTTGATGTCCGTGGGACTCCAGAGGCACTAGCAGCTTCAAATATCTGTTTGCTGCTATGTAATGGTATTTTAGCAGCTGCTCTCTTGATCTGATGCATGGATCTGGCAGAAATCTTCCTCAATGTGCCTTTATCTGCACGAACCCGTCTGTGCTCTGAATCAGCTACAAATCTCTTAATAGTGCGATGATCACGCTTAAGTTTTCGTGAAATATCTAATCTTTTCATACCTCGTACAAGGCATTGAACTATTTCACTCTTTTCGGCAGCAGAGAGATCCTTTTTCTTCCCCATATTGCTTGAAAATGGTGCTCTGCTTAATAATGTGGGACACCGTCCTTTAGTAGTTTTTCCTTAAATTGGGCTCACCTGCCAATCTAATTATCACAGGTGTCCGAGATTGTTTTCAGTGATCAAAAGAGCCCTGAGACACAATGCTATCCATGAGTTAAACTGAAAAACAAAATATTTTATCTTTGTGACACTTAAATAGAATTTGCATAATAATTTGGAACAGGGTGTATATATACACTATATTGGCAAAATTATTGAGATGCCTGCCTTTACACGCACATGAACTTTAATGGCATCCCGGTTTTAGTCCATAGGGTTCAATGTTGAGTTGCCCCACCCTTTGCAAGTAGAACAACTTCAAATCTTCTGGGAAGGCTGTTTACAATGTTTAGGAGTGTGTCTATGTGAATGTTTGACCATTCCTCCATAAACACATATGTGAGGTCAGGCACTGATGTCGGACGAGAAGTCCTGGCTCGCAGTCTCCTCTCTAATTCATCTGAAAGGTGTTCTATTGGGTTGAGGCCAGGACTCTGTGCAGACCAGTCAAGTTCCTCCACCCCAAACTTGCTCATCCATGTCTTTATTGACCTTGCTTTTTGCACTGGTGCGCAGTCATGTTGGAGCAAGTAGGGATCATCCCCAAACTGTTCCCACAAAGTTCAGAGCATGAAATTATCCAAAATGTCTTGGGATGCTGAGCCTTAAGAGTTCCTTTCACTGGAACTAAAGGTGCAAACCCAACTCGGGAAAAACAACTCCACACCATAATCCCCCCCCTTCACAAAAGCTTACACTTGGCACAATGCAGTCAGGTAAGTACCATTCTCCTGGTAACCACCAAACCCAGGCACGTCTGTCGGATTGCCCGACAGAGAAACATGGTTCGTCACTCGAACACGTCTCCACTACTCTACAGTCCAGTGGTGGCGTGCTTTACACCACTGCATCCGACGCTTTGCATTGCACTTGGTGACGTAAGGATTGGATGCTGCTGCTCATCCATGGAGACACTTTCCATGAAGCTCTCTACACACTGTTGTGCTAATCTGAAGGCCACATGAAGTTTGGAGGTCTTTAGCTATTGACTCTGCAGACAGTTGGCGACTTCTACGCACTGTGCGCTTCAGCATGTGCTGACCACGTGCTGTCATTTTACGTAGCCTACCACTTCGTGGCTGAGTTGCTGTTGTTCCCAGTTGCTTCCACTTTGTTATAATACCACTAACAGTTGACCATGGAACATTTAGTAGCAAGGAAATTTCATGGCTGGGCTGGACGCAAATGTTTGTAGAAGCAGTCTGCATGCCTAGGTGCTTTATTTTATACACCTGTGGCCATGGAGGTGATTGGAACACCTGAATCCAATGATTTGGAGGGGTGTCCCAATACGTTTGGCAATATAGTGTATATTTAGTTATTGTTAATCCACATCAATTCTCTACTAAGCATAAATTAAAGTGAATATACTTTCTGGACATTACATACAGGGCATCTGCGCTGCACTAAAGTGTATTATAGAAGAGTGATTTAAAATGATTCGAAATATATAAGAAATATATATATATAAGTGGTAAGTTACTGTGAACAGTACAGACACTGAGATGTAAAAGGCAGTTTGATGTACAGATCTCATTGTGTTATAACCATAGGCATCAAAATAAGATTGTGTTGTGGAAAATGCTTTGCCACTGAAGTGTCATCTCAATCTTTTTGCAGCGTATTTGATATCAGAACTTGAAGCCGCGCGAATGCTGAGTGTAAATATGCCTGTAAAGAAGGAACAAGATGGAGGAGGCAGTGACGTCTTTAAGGAATTGAAGACTATATGCATGACTCTGGGAATGTCAAAACCCCCAGCCAATATCACAATGTTCCAGTTTTTTAGTGGAATAGAGAAAAAAGTAAGATATCATGCTTTATATGGTATTAGTTGGCTACCCAGTGTTTCTGTAGGAAGGAGAGGCCTTGCCTGGTAGGCTGTTTGGTGTTGAAATGGTCTGGACAGATTAAAGCAGAAGTAAACGCTCTCAATCAACATAAACTATTGTGTATATATATTATTTACTTATTTTAAATCATTTTTTTTTTCTTTTTTTTTACATTTTTTTTTTCTGTTGATTTCTGGTTTTTGGCGCAGACAAAAATGATATATATCCCATGAGCCTTCCTCGCCATTTTTTCTTTCAACTAGAGGAGGGTTTTTCCTCAGATAAGCACACCCTCCTGTCTGTATGCTTGAGCTAAGGGAAGATAGATTCCAGGATGTAAATGCTACATGAAACATCTTCCCTTATTCAAGATGGCAGCGGTTAGAAATGCATGGGAGTGTTTTTCAAAATAATTACTCAACAAAATAAAACCTGGAGACATGGATGGATGGGTGAGTTTGCTTTGAATATTAATAATGAATTTAATAGCATTTTCGGTTTTTGGTGCAGAAGTACAGTTTAGTTCCACTTTAAAAACAATAGTTCATTCATTTTGTTTCTCTTTCTTGAAAACTCCAGGTTTTTCTGGGGAATGCTAGTGGTTTTAGAGATATGGGAGACACAATGCCACCAAGGTGTTCTGTGCCAGTCCTTAGGCTTTCTTCTTGTTATACATGCCTGGTACAGCTTCCGATGGTATCAGTAGTAGTCTACAAGTGATATGAAGGTTTTTGTACATATTACCTTTTGTCAGTGAAAACAAAGTTAGAGAGAAAAAAAAACAATCTGTTCTAACTTGTACATAGATTGATATCTAGGCTTTGTGTGAAGTTAGACCAGTTTCTCATACTTTTTTATTAGGATACAGACTGTTAGATGTTGGCGACAATTGTTAGCCTAGGTGTCTAATGTCTTCTGAACCAGTAGTATGAAACTGTGGAAGTGTTTCATTTTTGGTCTCCAATCATTTTTTAGACGTAAAGCAGGTATGTGCTATTAATGCTGTGATATTATGTTGATCCCAGGTATTGAATCTATTGTGGGAAAATTATTTTGCAAAATGTTTAACAGATCTTCACTGTACTGTATATGCTTTCTTCATGCAGTTTTATGTATTAATAGTGCGTTATACTTTTTTCTTAGTTAAAAGAAACCTTAGCAAAAGTGCCACCTAATCATATGGGAAAGCCTCTTCTGAGCAAGACACTGGGGCCAACTCATTGGGTACGTTGTATGTTTGCATGTTACTAATTCCATGCATTCTGAATTCTATAATGTATAAAGTATTCCTAAAACCTCCATCTTTTTTTTTTTTTTCACCGCAACACTTTAACCGCCCGTTGTCCGCCATATAAGCAAATGACAGGCGGGCGGCAGTTCTCTCGTTCTGGGAGGACATCATATGACGTCCTCCCACTCTAACTGTGCATGCGCGCCCCATGGTGCGCGCAACACGGCGATCGGTTTTGCAGTGGATCACCGATCAGAGTAAAGAGCCGATCATATCGGCTCTGTCATGTGATCAGCTGTGTTCAATCACAGCTGATCACATGTAAACAAGGAAATGCCGGTTATCAGCAGTCCTCTCCTCACACTGACAGCGCGTGAGGAGAGGAGAGCCGGCAAGCAGCATTCCTAAGAAGGGTTACCTTCACTGATAAACAGTAAATCATGCAAGGAATAAGCACTAATAGTCTAGTATGCCCGAAACGTAAAACTTCATTAAAAGTAAACAAATGCACACACAATAGTTGAAAAAGTTCATAGCTGACGAGGAAACAATACCGGAGTATGGACTTTCCAACCAGATGGCCATGTAGTGTGATGTCACATGAAGCTCCATCCAATGCGTTTCATCATCAATTGACGTCAGCCAGAGCTACAATGCAATGGTTTAGATCAAAGCATATTCATGTGTTAGAATGGCCCAAAGTCCAGACCTAAATCCAATTGAGAATCTGTGCCAAGACTTGAAAATTGCTGTTCACAGATGCTCTCCATCCAATCTGACAGAGCTTGAGCTATTTTGCAAAGAAGAATGGGCAAAAATGTCACTCTAGATGTGCAAGCTGGTAGAGGCATCCCCAAAAAGACTGACAGCTGTAATTGCAGCAAAAGGTGGTTCTACAAAATATTGACTCAGGGGAGCTGAATACAAATGCATGACACACTTTTCAGATATTTATTTATAAAAAATTTTTTAAAAGCCATGTATCATTTTCCTTCCACTTCAAAATTATGTGCCACGTTGTGTTGGTCTATTACATAAAATTCCAATAAAATACATTTACATTTATGGTTGTAACATGACAAAATGTGGAAAATATCAAGAGGTATGAATATTTTTTCAAGGCACTATATGTGTGCATGAACACATAGGATCACATGCAGGGGAGTTTAGAGGCAGTTAATAAATATAATAACAACGTCTGATGCTGAAAACAGCAGCTGTAAAAATGGCCAGTGTGCATGAGGCCTAAAAGTGCAAAAAGTATAAGCAGAAAAGATGTTAAGACGATTACTTATTTTAGGGGAGTCGGAATATATTCAAAACCAAGGAATTCTGCAAGTGACCAGAATAAACTTCAACTGGGAATTTGATGCCTAGCCTCTGAAAGTATTTAAGGTCATGCCAAGACAGCCTACCTTCTTTCTATATATCCTCATGGAGGAGGAGGTGACTTTACTTGCTTCTGGAGCATCGATGATAATTTCATGCTTTTTACTGGCCTGGATCCCAAGCAGAATGTGACCTAGGACCCTTTTCATTTTAAAGCATGCATATTATACTGCAACTCCCTCCTCACTGGCCTGCCTCGCCACAGGCTATCCCCAATTCAGTCGATCCTGAACACGGCAGCCAGACTCATTCACCTCACCAACCGCTCCGTTTCCGCCACACCCCTCTGCCAATCCCTCCACTGCCTTCCGATTGCACAGCGGATCAAATTCAAAATCTTAACACTGACATACAAAGCTGTCCATCATACTGCCCCAAACTACATCACTGACCTAATATTCAAGTACCACCCAACACGCACACTCCGCTCCTCTCAAGACCTCCTTCTCTCTAGTTCCCGGGTCTCCTCCTCCCATGCCCGCCTCCAGGATTTCTCCAGGACATCGCCTATCCTCTGGAACTCCCTACCCCAATCAATCAGACTATCACCTACTCTCCTCTCATTTAGGCGCACCCTGAAAACCCACCTCTTCAGGGAAGCCTACCCCACCCCCTGCTAATTGCCGGGTAATATGTTTATAGCTGTAATGTCCAAGACATTTTTGAAAGTAAAGGTCACCCATGTACGTGATCACTTTATCCTAATTAATAATCCAACACAAAGGTAAAGTATATTGCAGCATTCTCCATCCAGAATGTTTTTGGGTATCCCCACGGGTATAAAACAAATTTATTTTTCTTGTTCGGAGAGGAACCAGCCCACTGGAAAAGACGATTATGCTTGGAAAAGGTGAAAGAAAAGAGGTAGTCCAGCAACAAAAAAAGGGGATATATGATGTAGTATCTGGGTGGTACTCCTGGGTCTGCACTATTTGTTCTGTGATTCCACTTTTAAATGTGCTTCCAGCAAAAGATATTTTGTTGAGTACTGGATAGGGAGCCTTACTGCGTATAGCAACTTAGAAGAAATGTGTCTGGCTGTAAGAGAGCAATTCTGGTCTCTACACACTGCCAGCAACACAGTGGTGTGTCTTGCAAGTGTGACAGCTGCTGAATTCAGTGGTGCTGCTAAACAATGACTGTGTCTGATGCATGGCCCGTAGTGGGTCATCGTGGTCTGTGTTAGCCTCTGGCTTCTATTGTCATTGATGCTTCCAGCAGCAAGATCCTCCTACCATAGTTCTCAACACTCTTTCTGTCTTCATGGAAGGTATAAAATAAAAAAATACAGCAGGTAGAGTGAGATCTCTTGGTAGTGACAACCTTCCATAAATGGCAGATGGGAGTTTAAATGAAACACTTTTCATTGCATGAAGTAATGGTGTGGCTTCTATGAATGGAACGGGGGCAAAAAGGGTGGGCATAGTTGAAACTTTTGACAAGCACCTGTGACAGGTCCAGAAGCTCCTATTAACCCCCGCAGTACTAGATGATCACAGCTACAGGTGTATCTGTGTGGGCAGAGAACTGAAGATTAAACAAACATAACAGCCACCAGCTCAGTGGACCCTTTTCATTCATTGTAAGTACCATCCAGGGTGCTGAATTTAAAAGAAAGAATATTTTGCTAATCTTAAGTTTTAAATAATGCTCTTGTAAATTAAAAAAAAATGTATTGACAGAAAAACATATTACATTTATCAGATCATCCCTTCACCATAATTATTGTAGAACACACTGCAAGTTTCCCTACCTTTTATTTCACCCTTGGTGAAAGGACCAGTACTTTCTTTAGGGAAACTAGAACATAATACATATTTTGTGGAATGCTTAAAATAAATCTTTAGTAGACACTACTGACTTTCCTAACATGAAATTGTTCATTATCCCTTTGTGTGATCCCTACTTTGCAACTATCACAAGTATATGCCCAGAATAGCATACTGCTTCTGTCATTCTGAGTTTTTAATTTTTTATTGGATAATGTTGGTTAGGAAAGTTTGCACAGCCTGTTGGCTCTTAAAACTATTTTTACTGCGTAGATTTATTCTCTTTCATTCTCCGATCAAAAGTGAATGCCTCTAAGCGTGCTTTTCCAGTTATATTTTCATGCTTCATCTGAAGCATAAACAGTAATGTCTGGGAGTTGAGACTTAAATTATATAAGGGATGTCTGTTCTTACCCACAAGCACATTGTCAAGGTGAATTTGTTTTGCACAATTCTAGCCTTGGGTTTCTTGAACTAGTTTTTCATTAACCTAAAAGCATGTGTGTACTTTATTGCTTAGAATTCAGCAAAACTATTTGTACATCTTTTAAAATTTCCAATGATTGACCCATTTTAGTCTTTATTTCTAGTAACTGTACCTGTAGTTAACACACGAATAAACGAATAAGTTTTTCTTTTGCCTTCATTTAAATATTTATTTTTAATTTGTACATTAGGTTTTTTTGTTTTTGTTTTTTTCATTATTTGCATTAGCAGCAAAGTCTTAGATGTGGCCCTTTTTTAGTTTAAAACTATAAAATCTTGGTGCACTTATTTATTATTACAGATACTTATATGGCATGGTCAATTTTATGCAGTACTTTACATATCAAATCATTGGATTTAGGTGTTCAAATCACTGCTTCTACAAACATTTGTGTAAGAATGGGTCGCTCTCAGGAGCTCAGTGAATTCAAGCGTGGTAAAGTGATAGGTTGCCCCGAAATCCATGAAATTCCATCCGTGAAATTTCCTTGCTCCTAAATATTCCACGGCCAACTGTTAGTGGTATTATAACAAAGTGGAAGCAACTGGGAACAACAGCAACTTAGCCACAAGGTGGTAGGCCGTGTAAAATGACAGAGTAGGGTCAGTGCATGCTGAAACGCACAGGGCGCAGAAGACCGCAACTGTCTGCAGAGTCAATAGCTAAAGACCTCCAAACGTGATGTGGCCTTCAGATTAGCACAACCGTGCGTAGAGGGCTTCATGAAATTGGTTTCCATGGCTGAGCAGCTGCCTCCAAGCCTTACATCACCAAGTACAATGAAAAGTGTTGGATGCAGTGATGTAAAGCACGCCGCCACTGGACTCTAGTGCAGTGGAGACATGTTCCCTGGAGTGACAGGAGAACAGTATTTGCCTGACTGCATTGTGCCAAGTGTAAAGTTTGGTGGAGGTGGGATTATGGTGTAGGGTTGTCTTTCAGGGATTGGGCTTGGCCCTTTCTTTCTAGTGAAGGGAACTCTTAAGGTGTCAGCATACCAAGACATTTTGGATAATTTCATGCTCCCAACTTTGTGGCAACAGTTTGGGGATGGCCCCTGCTTGTTCCAACATAACTGCGCACTAGTGCATAAAGCAAGGTCCATAAAGACATGGATGAGCGAGTTTTGGGTGGAGGAACTTGACTGGCCTGCACAGAGTCCTGACCTCAACCCCATGGAACACCTTTGGGATGAATTAAAGTGGAGACTGCGAGCCAGGCCTTCTTGTCCAACATCAGTGGTTGACCTCACAAATGCACTTCTGGAAGAATGGTCAAACATTCCCATAAACAAACTCCTAAACCTTGTGGACAGTTGAAGCTGTTATAGCTGCAAAGGGTGGGCCTACGGACTAAGACTGGGATGCCTTTTAAGGTTCATGTGCATATAAAGGCATGTGTCCCAATACTTTTGGCAGTATAGTGTATATTGTACATTCACATCAGTCACTGCCCTCAAGGAGCTTACAATCTAAGGTCCCTAGCTCACATTCATATATACAAGGACCAGTTTAGACAGGAGTCAATTAAACTATCAGCATGTCTTTGGACTGTGGAGGAAACCAGAGTACCCGGAGTTAACCCACACAGGCACAGGGAGAACATGCAAGCTCCAAGCAGATAGTGCTGTGGTGGGGATTTGAACCGACAACCCTAGTGCTGCTAGGCAGAAGTGCTAATCACTTAACCACTGTGTAGGTATTTTGGTTTAATCCGTTTGACTAGCTACAGAGATGAGGCTAGTGTTCCTATAATCCTGTCTCTTATCACTGGCATAGTGGCAAATCACTGCGATAGCAGACTTTTGCAATTAGGTGCTAGATTTGTTTACTCTGTCCACTTCCCATTGCCATTTTTAGAGAATATAAAGGAGAGGGAACCCTTCTCTCAATGCCTTCTCCTTCCCCGACTAAAATGGTCATATCACCACAGCTGAAAGTGGGCAGTTTAGCCTTTTCCCCCACTTTTCTTTCTCTCAAAGATAGGCTTTATTTAAACACCAGCAATAACCATGTTCTGGTATGGAAACGACCAATCCTGGGACTCCTGCATTCTTCTCCGTGCTTATTAAGAGTTTTTTTGCTTTTATTAAAATGCTAAATAGTATTTGTTTTTATTTAAGATTGCACGTAGGTGTCTTTCTGTGTTAACCTTTATTACAGTAGGGGTCTGGGGGTTCAAAACTGCTATCTATATGTTTTCCCTTTTAAATTGATAATACATAAGGCAAAAAAAAAAAAATCAGTCATATTCAACTGATCCATGGTCCCTTTTCTATGTTAGAGCAGATTGTAGAGTTTTTACTAATGTACATCCTTGTTTTATTTCTCTTGGATTAGCTGGCACTGGCATCATCCACTCATCTGTGACCATAAACATTTGTCCATCAATACTTGTAGACAAGTGACTACACTTGCTAAGGGACAAGTGTAGCATATGCTTGAAACACTCATTCAGGCTCTTCTGGAGATGCTGAATTTTAATGGATCCTGTGATTTGTACTGTCACCAAGTGAAGCTTCTGCAAGCACATTTTGTCTTCCAGGGTCTTTCCTAATCGTCAGAAATGATGAGGGTATTCTTAAGGATAGGTGTGAATGTGTCTGCTGCCCAAAAAGCTACTTTTTGTGCAGGAGACACAGCCACTCCATCTACAGGACTTTTCTTTCTTATCCATTGAGGCATACAAGAAGATTGCTGCCCTCAGGAGGATTGGACAGTGGCAAACTGTAGGCCCTACCAGTTTTTTTTCTCTTAAAGGAGAAGTACAGCCAAAGCTCATTTAGCTGTACTTCTGTGGATCACAGGAGTGCAGTTCTTTGTGCACTCCTGTGACCCTTTCTCAGCCGACAGTGGGCTAAAGTCGCCTGATGTCACTCAGCTGGTCCACGCTGGGGAAAGTTTCCAACTTTAAAGTGGCTTGAGGGGCTGCATGCAGCACGCCTTCTAATTATGCCAACATCTGCAGTCTGGGATCCTGCTATCTGATGTCATTTGCATCCTCTGAGCCCTTGGCTTTGTTGGGTGTGGCTGGATCTTTTGCTCTTTTAGCTGAGATACTCATCGACATCATTCAGGACTTTATAATCCAAATGACCCATTTATGTACTGTCTCTTCTGTATCTGATTTACATGCATCCTTAGCAGCATCTAAGCCATTGGCAGAAGAAACTTTTGTCACTGATTTGCCTAAATTCTAGACTTAAGAACCTACCCCTAAGAAATCACAGGCTATTTCTATTACTCCCAAAATAAAAAAGACTGTTTCAACTCTTAAGCTTTCCACATATGGAACAAATTTAGGCTAGTTCCGCAGGGACCAGTTTTATCAGTTTAGCAAGGATTTTGTTCAAAAGTGATTCGTTCCCACCCTGAATCGGGTCATGTCTTGCCTTACCAATTTGACTACCTTACCGGTGGAGGATGCACCTGCCTTTAAGGCCTCAAGTGATAAGTGGTTTGAAGCCCCTTCCAGAGCTCCTCTCTTGTAGAAAGGTTCTCTCCTTCTATTTCCAGACTTTGTCAAACCTTGTCTGACTGGTTAAAATCCTTTTAAAATGAATATAACCACCACTGTTCATCCTTTGCTCGTTGAACACGTATAGCTAATAGCCGTAGAGTTAAATTTGCAATTTTGACAGTTTACTGAAAGCGTTCTGTCTTATGTTTTGCACGTGCTTCCTGTTGTTGCATAGGTGTAGGGCATTTTGGCTAAAGTGCTGGTCTACAGAGCACTCTTGTGAAAAGTACTGTATTTGATCCACATAGCCTTCGAGAGGAAGTGCCTCTTTGGACCAGCTCTTGATAGGATCAATAATTCTACTGGTGGAAAGAAAGGTCATCTTCTGCAGCAGAAGAAGCATAAGTAGAAGACTTCAAAGTCCTCTCCTTCTCTGCCTATTAAGAAGAGTTGATTCTGGCATTTCAAGTTTGCCAAATCTTCAGGCAAGCCTTTCGCTGTATGAATGTGTGCCTCCATTTTCCATATTCTGTTGACCTTTGTGGATGCTTGGACAGCTGACATTTCAGATGCCTAGGTTTAGAAGGGAGTGTCCCAGGCCTGCAAAACCAATTTTTTTTTATTTCCCCTAATTATTTGCTCACTTCCAAACTACCTGTGTCCCCACACTCTGGCTAACATTTTTTCATCAGACTCCCTCTGGTCTTCTGGATCGAGTCGTCATTATTTCAAAACCCAAAGGTGCCTTTATCACATTTTGGACCTCAAGGCATTAAATATTTACACTTGGGTCCATATGTTTCAGATTGAATCCACCAGATGTGTCATTGCCTTCCCTCATCAGGGAGACTTTCTGGCTTCTGTGGCCATCAGAGATGCTTAGTAACATGTGCCCAGTGCATAAACTCCTTCTATAGTTTCTGATGAGATTACTAAACTTTAGCTTGTGGCCCTGCCCTTCAGCTTATCATCTGCACCTTGGGTGTTCACAAAGATGTTGGCTCCAATGTTGGCCCTATTGTGCATATTCCAATTATGAGTTACATAGACATCCTCCTTTTGAGGAAACCATTAGCAACGGCTCTGTCAGACAATGTATCTCCGTATTTCCAGATGTAGCAGCAATTTAGATGAATCCTGAACCTTCAGAAATCACTAGAACTGACTCATCACTTGAAATATCTGCTGTCGTCCTTAGGATGGACTTCAGACTGTGCGATCTCAGGTTTACATTACTCAGTTCAGAAGTTATTTCTCTTTGCTTCTGCATGAGAGTTTTGGAGTCGATGGTAGTCTTTCATTGCGGTTCTCTTTGCCCAATTTCATCCCTGACCTCTGCAATGCAATATTTTATTGTTGAGACAAATCAGTTCTGTCTCTGGACAAAAAAGCAAATATGGTAGGTGCTTTGATCTGGTCTCTGGAGAAAATGATTCAGTTGTGTGTTGCTTTTTTGGGTCTTTAAGATGTTGTTGCAAGGAGCCAAGTGATCATTTCTCGATTTAGCATTGTTAAAAAAGAAAAAAAAAAAAACAGGGCATTTGAGGAGTGTCACTTGATGCACCTTGAACACCTGTGCTATGCTTCCTAAGATGTTCAACACTATAGGTGTGTTTTAATATACATTAAAAGCTACCTTTAAATGTCCACACCTGTTTAATTTTGCCTTCATATTCTAGGTTTTGTTTTTCTTTAGGGCTATGATATTTAGAAATTGATTACAAAGGTGTTTTTCTTTTTCTAGGAGAAAATAGAAGCAATTAATCAAGCCATAAGTAATGAATATGAAGTCCGGAGAAAAATGTTGATTAAACGTTTGGATGTGACTGTACAGTCATTTGGTTGGTCAGACCGAGCAAAGGTAAACCTAATGTTTTTAATATAGATAATGCAAGCTTGTGTTCGCGTTCTGGTGAAATGGTGTTCCTTCAAGTTGTGGAATGTTGGCGTTTGTACTGCAGTCCACATTGTAATTATGGCTTGGTTCACTATCTCACTTGGTTACTTTTGACCATGTTGTGATGTTCTAAATTTTGGTTAAAGTAAATTTGACTCGGGTTGATTTATTGAAACTGGAGAGTGCTAAATCTATTGCAGCTGTGCATAGAAATCAGTCAGCTTCCATTTTTTTTTTTTTTTTGTCATGGCTTAATTGAACAAGCTGGTGTTATGCAGGCCATAGACGGGGAGAAAAACTGCCGATTTTTCTTTTAAAAAACAAAAAATCGGTCGTTCAAGCGGCCGACGTTACCACCAATGGTAAAAAAAATCGGCTGATTTTCATCCCGTCTACAGCCGGCAAAAAGTGTCCCTGCAGAGAGCTCTGCTATTTCTTTGACAGTTCTTTGACATTTACAGAGGTTGCAACAATGTATCTATTTGTATCCATTTAGGATACAGATGTTTTTATTCGGAAACAAATAGATACAATGTTGCAACCGCTATAAATGTCAAGGAACTGTCAAAGAAATAGCGGAGCTCTCTGCATGGCCACTTTTTGCCGGACTGGAATTCCTCTTATTTTTCATCCTTCTTCTTCTTCTCCTTCTTCATCATCATCATCTTCTTCTTCTTCATCATCATCATCCTCTTCTTCTTCATCATCATCATCCTCTTCTTCTTCTTCATCATCATCCTCTTCTTCTTCGTCATCATCATCCTCTTCTTCTGCTTCTTCATCATCATCCTCTTCTTCTTCTGCTTCTTCATCATCATCATCCTCTTCTTCTTTTTCTTCATCATCATCCTTCTTCTTTTTCTTCTTCATCATCATCCTTTTCTTCTTTTTCTTCTTCATCATCATCCTTTTCTTCTTTTTCTTCATCATCATCATCCTCTTCTTTTTCTTCATCATCATCATCCTCTTCTTTTTCTTCTTCATCATCATCCTCTTCTTTTTCTTCTTCATCATCATCCTCTTCTTTTTCTTCTTCATCATCATCCTCTTCTTTTTCTTCTTCATCATCATCCTCTTTTTCTTCATCATCATCATCCTCTTCTTCTTCATCATCATCCTCTACTTCTTCATCATCATCCTCTACTTCTTCATCATCATCATCATCCTCTTCATCATCATCATCCTCTTCTTCTTTTCATCATCATCATCCTCTTCTTCTTTTCATCATCATCATCCTCTTCTTCTTTTCATCATCATCATCATCCTCTTCTTCTTTTCTTCATCATCATCCTCTTCTTCTTCTTTTCTTCATCATCATCATCCTCTTCTTATTTTCTTCATCATCATTATCATCATCATCCTCTTCTTCATCATCATCCTCTTCTTCATCCTTCTTCTTCATCATCATCATCCTCTTCTTCTTCATCATCATCCTCTTCTTCTTCATCATCATCCTCTACTTCTTCATCATCATCATCATCCTCTTCATCATCATCATCCTCTTCTTCTTTTCATCATCATCATCCTCTTCTTCTTTTCATCATCATCATCCTCTTCTTCTTTTCATCATCATCATCATCCTCTTCTTCTTCTTTTCTTCATCATCATCCTCTTCTTCTTCTTTTCTTCATCATCATCATCCTCTTCTTATTTTCTTCATCATCATTATCATCATCATCCTCTTCTTCATCATCATCCTCTTCTTCATCCTTCTTCTTCATCATCATCATCCTCTTCTTCTTCATCATCATCCTCTTCTTCTTCTTTTTCTTCATCATCATCCTTCTTCATCCTCCTCCTCTTCATCATCATCATCATCCTCTTTTTCTTCATCATCATCTTCATCCTCTTCTTCTTCCTCTTCTTTTTCTTCTTTTTGTCTTCCTCTTGCAGGTCACTGCTCATGCGCAGATTTTTTATCGGTAAAAAATCGGCCGATTTGCCCATTATTGCCGCGGAAATCGGCCGATTTTTTCCCAACTTTACCGATAGAAAAAAACGGCCAAAATACCGAAAAACGGCCGAACAAATAGCCCACTAACAATCCGAAAATCGGCCGATTTTATTTTCGGCCGAAAAATCGGCCGATTTTCGACCCATCTATGGCCTGCATTAGAAGCTGATTGGTTGCCATGCACAGCTGCACCAGATTTTGCACACTCCAGTTTTAGTAAATCAGCCCCACTATTATTGTGTTATTGTGTGCAGGCTGAAGTAATTCCTAGCACCCAGATTTTGGTTTACTGTAGACTTGTGTTGGCCTCTGATTTCAGTAGGGTAATAACACGTTTGGACTTTTGCAGTAAACCAGTGCAAACATTATGTACATGTTTTATGGGTAAATAGTAACTGAAATCTCTATAGGAAATTTTACATCAAGTTTCATCAAATGGAAAGATTTTTCTTTGGTCTGTTACTGACTTTTTATGTTCATAAAAAGTGAATGAAGCTTTGAAAGTCTTATTTTAAAGCCCCTGATCATTTCTTCAGTTTTTGTGTTCCCAAGAATATGTTTACACTGAAATTAGGGGCGGCTTCACACTGCCCCAACATGCTCTTACAAAAGTGTAGCTAACCTTGAGTCTTCGTGCTTTTTAGCTACGCTTTCCCATAGATTCCTATGAGGTCCTGCAGTGTTTGGTGAGCGTTATCAAAAATCTCCTGCTTGCTGCATTTTTGGTGTGCTTTCTGTAATTGCACAAAAAAGTGTGACATCATCAAAGTCTATAGAATAGCGCAGCTAATCCGAACTAAAAGTGCCATCTTTTTTTTTTTTTAGTATGCTCAATATCTCAAATAGAACAAACCTTTTATTTTTATTCCTTGAACTATGTAGACGAGTGTCCAATCTCAGGCCACCAGAGGGCACTGCTGCATTTATTTATTTTCCTGGACTAAGAATAGAAACTGACTTCAGTGTACAATATTTATTTCTTTATTTCAGGTACTTATATAGCACCGTCAATTTACGCAGCGCTTTACATATATATTGTACATTCACATCAGTTCCTAACCCTCAAGGGGCGTACAAGCTAAGGTCCCTAACTCACATTCATATACAAGGGCCAATTTAGACAGGATCCGCTTAACCTACCAGCATGTCTTTGGAGTGTGGTAGGAAACGGGAGTACCCGGAGGAAACCCATGCAGGCACAGGGAGAACATGCAAACTCCAGGCAGGAGGTGCTGTGGCTGGGATTCGAACCAACGACCCTAGTACTGCCAGGCGGAAGTGCTAACCATTTAGCTACTGTGCTGCCCAATAAGCACCATACAAAAAGTGTGCCTGTTGGTACAATAAATAAGGAAAGACCCCAGTGGTTGGAAATACTACAAAGGACTACCTGGACTCTGTGTAGAAAAGAAAAATGTGTATGTCTATGAAAAAATAAATATGAATATGAAAAGTAGATTTTAGTGTGTTTAAAAAAAAAACGTGTTTAGGGTGATGTGAAAGAATCTCATGTGACCTAGTTGTTTGAAAGTCCATATTATAGATCCAAAGAATTTTCTGGTAATGTGGAAAATAACAATCTGGACCTTACACATCAGGTGCTGACTGGGGCCAAACGGCATTGTAAGATGATCCGTGGATAAAGACACCACATCCCCAAAAGATTGCAAAACAAAGACTTGGTATCCATGGGACTTTAATAGCGCAACCTCTCAACAAAGTACATAGACAAACAAACAAATTTTGACATGAAATAATTTTTTTTTATTAAACACATATTAAAGTCGTATTAAACTCAAAACCAAAAAATGTATTATATTGCAGCTTACCAAACATTAGATGTGATGGCTGCATCACTTTATTTGGCTTTTATTTTCCTCTATTGTCACCCGGTGAGTAACACACCTGTATTCTGTATTAGTGAGACACACTTCTGGAGGAATGAGCATGGGAGAACAGCAGACAGCAACATAGTCAGTCCAGGGAGAGGGAAGTGTTAAATGTGTTGGCAGATTTAAATACACTAAACAATTGAAGCCAAACTCCAGCTCGCAATTTGTGATCCATTCACACCAACCGTTATTTTTCCTTTTGGGATAAAGGTTTTACATGGATAAAAAAGTTGGTCATTTTAAGCACCCCTGAAAGTGGTAAATGGATAGTCTCATCCATGTAAACTGATACGTTCTGCTGGAGAGCTTGAGCTTATGAAACGCAGCAGGCTTAGTGGATGGATCACCAGATGAAAACTAAGAAAGAAAGCCTAAAAGAAAAAATGAATACAGCCATCACATAGAAGAATTGGTAAGCTGCAATATATTACGTTTGCTTCTGGGTTTAATACCACTTTAAAATCTATTTAAAAGTATGTGATTTGGCATTCCGAGCACCCCATATGGGGCCCCGACTACAACAATCATGCATTGATACAAGCAAATGTAAGTTCATCTACGATTACAAAATACAGTTATTTAATGTATGGCAATAGTGCTAAGGATCTCTCTGATTGTGGACAACGTCCCTCTTGACCTTTTTAGCTACACGCTTCTTTGGGAGTAGAATGTAAAAAAAAAAGTAGAAAAAATTATATTGAGGTCTACAGCTTGATGCCTAATATACAGAGTGTTGGCTCAGGGCACTGGAAACCAGGAAGTACCCCCGGGGAAGCCACCGGTGCAATGGCAACAAACAACCATAAATCACACTGGCAGAGTGTTATTTCTTTAAAATAAAATATCAGTGTATCACAGTGTATCCATTAGGGCGTGCATCATTCTCTCACCAGTCATCAGTGGCAGTTTAGATGAGGGTGGAAAAATAGAGGTTCAGGACCCAAAGGTGGGTAACATGGTTTATAGTAAGAAGACCGGGAAGAGGAAAACGTGTTAGAGAGGCTAGTCCCATATTAAGATTTATTGCACAATAGATGAATATCTTTATTTACATAAATAAAGCAATTTATAAAAAGGCAAGCTGATTTGTAAACACTACCACATATTGGTATGAAATATATGATATTCACATGATAATACACGTATACATTCGGTGGCATCATCCATTCTATGATCCAATAAGGCAGCTCTTTCCCCCACCTCTCTGACATCTTTTAGTAAGTGAGCCGATAGTCTACGAGAGACTTCACTTAGCTTTTCCCAAACAATTTTCCTTATCTTGCCAAGGAGGACTGCATTCGGGTACTGGTGCGATAGTTGCAGGGCAGATGGGAATTGTAGGGAGCTATCATCCAATCCCTCTGAGCCATCTAGGGAATGCTGCGTGGTCTCGTCTGCTGGAGGCACCGGCGCCGTCTTGGCATTGTGGCTTAGGATCAGCTTGCTGCTTTGATTTGGTCTTGTCAGGGGAGACCATGGTATCGGACCGACCCCCAAGACTCAGTGGTGCAGAAAGAAACTGTCAGGGAGGAGATTGCTACCTGTTAGCTGTCGAGGGAGGAGGCAAAGTGCCCGGGGTGAGCGGAGCTAGCTCAGTCTTCGACCATCTTGGGCAGCTTCACGCATGCACCCCCTTGGGTATATTCTATATAAATCTGCAGATTTTATTGTGGAGGTGGGGGGGTGAGCTAAAATAAATGGGGAGGGGGGGAGAATGTGAAGGTCCACTTTGAGAGGTGGACAGTATGTGAAATACAGCATGGCCTACACAGCAAAGCAGTCCACAGCATGCAGCAAAGTGTACAGAGTATGAGATCTACGGTTTGGCAATTCATTCAGAGTAAAGGTTGCAGTGTAAGAACTGCCAGAGTTAGCAAACCAATGGGTGCCAATAATTCTTCTTTTCCTCTAGGTAAGTAATGGACAGTACAGCACTTTTAATTCTTGAAGGTGTTTGGTCTATCATGGCGGACCTCAAAGCCCAGTTTTCCTCACAGATGTAGGCCCTACTCCAGTCACCCACATTTGGTGAGGTGGTAATACTAGATTGTAGAATGGTTGTTGTGTAATACTTCTTACAGACTTTCATTAATTGTTTGTATTTTTCATTTTGACAGAGTCAGTCTGACAAACTGGGCAAGGTTTACCAGCCGAAGCGAGCAGCCTTATTAAGCAAAAGCACCATATCAGTTGCTCATCTTCTAGCAGCGCGGCATGATCTATCAAAAATCCTGAGGACTAGTAGTGGATCGATTCGGGAGAAGACTGCTTGTGCTATAAATAAGGTTAGCTACCTTGGCAAACAACAAGTTATGGGTTTAAATGCCCAACACCAGCCAATCCTTATGCTGTTTTGGCCAGTGGGGAGGGATAGATCCACTGCCTGGTTTTTACTGTTGTCTGTGACCCCTTTGAAAATATTTCCCCTTACTAACGTTTGGGACCGGAAATTATGGGATCTCCATTGAAACAGAAACAAGATATACCTGTGCTCAAATCCCAATAGCGTGTACATGCATTTATCTATAAGGTGCTAAAGGATGTAACCACGTTAACAATAAATATCCAGGAAGAACCCTCTATAGACTGCTATATACCCTTTCCAGCAAACTTTGCAATAAAAATAGGGATTTTTAGTTCACACATATTGCAATGCATGTTTAACCACTTGCCTACAG
This sequence comes from Staurois parvus, assembly GCF_062004578.1. Lineage (NCBI taxonomy): Eukaryota > Metazoa > Chordata > Amphibia > Anura > Ranidae > Staurois > Staurois parvus. The sequence continues at coordinate 70,004 of NW_028318316.1, forward strand.
GGCACTTATACCCCCTTTCTGCCCAGGCCAGCTTTCAGCGCTGTCGCACTTTGAATGACAATTGCGCGGTCATGCAACACTATACCCCTATGAAATGTTATCATTTTTTGAGACAGATATAGCTTTCTTTTGGTGGTATTTAATCACCTCTGGGTTTTTTATTTTTTGCTAAACAAACCAAAAACAACTGAAAATTTTGAAAAAAAAAATTTTTTTCTTAGTTTTTGTTATAACATTTTGTAAATAAGTGATTTTTCTCCTTCACTGATGTGCACTAATGAGGCTGCAGTGATGGGCACTAGTAGGTGGCACTGATGGGCATTGACAGGCATCACTGACGGGCACTGAAAGGCAGCACTCATATATGGCACTGTTAGATGGCACTGTTTGGCGGCACTGACGGCACTGATTGGCGGCACTGACGGGCAGCTCAGATGGGCACTGATACGTGGCATTGATGTGCACTGTTAGGCACTGATATGTGGCATTGATGTGGCACTGATGGGCACTGGCAGGTGGCATTGATGTGGCACTGATGGGCACTGGCAGGTGGCATTGATAGGCAATGACAGGTGGTATTGATAGGCAATGACAGGTGGCACGGCTGGGGCTACACTGATCATCAGTGCCCTGATCAGTGTAGATGTCCCTTCTGAGGAATGCCGATTACCGGCTCTCCTCTCGAGCTGCCAGCGTGACCGCTCGTGAGGAGAGAAATGGCGATAACCAGCATTTCCCTATTTACATGCCGTCAGCTGTGATTGGACACAGCTGATCACATGACCGAGCCGACATCTTCGGCTCTTTCCGTTGATCGGTGATCCGCTGTGTCCGAGGCACACAGCGCACCACCGATCGCCTCTCTGCGCGCTCCCGGAGCCACGCATGCACAGTTAGAGTGGGAGGACGTCATGACGTCCTCCCAGAACGAGAGAACTTGCGCCCGCCATTACCTTATATGGGGGGCGGGAGGCGGTTAAGCTGGCCAAAGTAAAAAGTAATCCCTTTTGACCAGTCCTACTTTGCTCTGCCAGCGCAAATGCTACTGTTGACACAATGCTAACATGGGGCAAACAGATACAAAGTGGGGGAGAGCTACTAGGTTTAGGTCTGGCTACTGACCTGCAATGAAACAAAAACAAGATATACCTATGCTCAAATGGATTTATCTATCAGGTGCTAAAGGGGTGTAACCACATGTTAACACTAAAAATCCAGTGAAGACACAATCTACTACAAAACATGTATCTTTCATTGAAGTAGGTACAGGTGTCGCTTTCTTACTGTTTGTATCTTCCTGTCCTGGTGACAACGGATTCCCTTATTTCTTGCTCTGCCGTCAGAGATGGAAAGCGAGGTGAAATCTCCCCCATGGGAAAAAAAAATGTATTTACTCTTCTAAAGTCTATCCAAAATTTGAAAAGAGAAAAGAAAAACTGTTGGCTGGACTCTCTCACTTGCAGGCCCTGCTATTTACCCTGTTTTAGCTGTGTGCTTGATTCCCCATTCCCTTCACATCAAGGCCTCCCAAGCTTGGATCCCAGTCCGCTCACATATGTGGCACTCAAACTCTGCCAAATCCTCAAAGCCTTCCTCAGCATAAAGATATCCCCACTTTCCAGAGTTGGAGAGAGAGTTTGGTAAGGTTTGCGTCTCAGATGTTTCATTAAATTTTACTCCCCGCCCCACCTCAGTTTCTCAACACAAAACTTTGTGTCACCGCACAGATGAGCAGTGGCATTGCGTCAGCTTCTGTGTCAAAATGGCTTTTAAAGATTTTACTTCAGTTTGTTCGCTTTCCTAAAGGGGACATCTTGTATCTTAAAGTTCTGAATGTCTTTATTTAAGCTCAGAAATTCTGCATGGAATCCACCAGGTTTGTTTTTACCTCCCTTCACCAGGAGAACTTTTGGGGTTCTGTGGACATTAAGGAGGCATATTTACATGTTCCCATATTTTTAGTGCATCAGTGTTTCCTAAGCTTTGCTGTGGGCCCCTATAATACAAGTTGTGGCCCTGCCCTTCGCCTGCTCATATACAGTTTAGATGTTCGGCAAGGTGGCATGTCCTTTGCTAGGGTCCGATCACCTGAAGGTAAACACCTATAGTTCATAGTGTATGAATACTCTGCCTGTGTCCTGTACTATACTGCAAGTGATGGAATTTACAGGCAAGTCAAAATTCTGCATCTGTGAAACTGGGCAATACATGATTACATTTCATTAAGTCATTCAGTTACTGAAGTGTGCTAGGATTTCCAAACATTTCTCTTGAGCAGAGAGGCTCTCACTTTGTAAGAGTACACCCTGACCTACCTACTCTGTACTTGTGGCTTTTTTTAGAAAGTGACCTCTCCTTAAAAAAAAAAATAATAAAACAAATAGGGAGACTGTAACAGAATTTTAATTTTGATTTCATAAGACATCCTGCTGACTATCATTTAACGTGTAAATTAATTTTATATTAAGTAATAAAATTCCCAGCAGCTAACTAATTTGGACATTTTAATATGAAATTATAACCAGACAGTAACTGCTGTGACATGGTTTCCTGTTTTGAATGAGGATGCATGTAAATGTACATGCCAGATGTTAGTACCACCTTCTAGATTGACTATGGAATTAAAAACTGGAGTGATCCTTTTTTTTTTCTTTGCTGAATGCAGCTGAGATTTGTTTTACTTTAGATTTTATACTGTAGGTGGCACATTGTGGGTCATACATCACACCAGTGTTGACATACAGTATGGGGTTTATCCAGCAGAAAAAAAAAAAACACAATTTACCTGTCCCATTATAATTTTACATTGTGTGCACAATTAAGTGAGTATTTTGACCAAATCACTATTTTTATGCATATTGTCCAACTCCAAGCTGTATAATTTTGAATGCTTATTGGATTTAAGCATATCCGGTGATGTGTGTGAAATGAGGGAGGGTGTGGCCTGAGGAGATCAACACCTTATATCAAGGTGTGCATAATTATTAGGCTGCTTCTTTTCCTCAGGCAAAATGGGCCAAAAAAGAGACTTAACTGACACTGAAAATTCAAAAATTGTAAAATAGTCTTTCAAAGAGATGCAGCACTCCTGAAATTGCTAAGATATCGGGGGCGTGATCACAGCACCATGAAATGTTTTGTTGCAAATAGTCAACAGAGTCGCAAGAAACGTGTTGAGAAAAAAAGAAGCAAACTTAACTGGTAAAAAAATTTGAGAAGGATCAAGCATGAAGCTACCAGGAACTCATTATCCTCCAGTGTTGTCATATTCCAGAACTGCAACCTACCTGTAGTGCCCAGAAGTACAAGGTGTTCAGTGCTCAGAGACATGACCTTGGTAAGGAGGGCTGAAACCCGACCACCACTGAACAAGACACATAAGTTGACATGTCAAGACTTGGCCAAGAAATATCTGAAGACAGATTTTTTTCAAAGGTTTTATTGACTGATAAGATGAGAGTGACTCTTGACAAACCAGATGGGTGGGCCCGTGGCTGGACCATTACCGGGCACAGAGCTTCACTTCGATTTAGACGCCAGCAAGGTAGAGGTGGGGTACTGGTATGGGCTGGTATGATTAAATATGAGCTATTTGGACCTTCTTGGGTTGAAGATGGTCTCAAAATCAACTCCCAAAACCTACTGCCAGTTTTTAAAAGACACTTTCTTCAAGCAGTGGTAGAGGAAAAAGTTTGCATCTTTCAAGAAGACCATGATATTTATGCAAGACAGAGCTCCATCTCATGAATTGAAACACTCCACTCGTGGCTAGCCAGTAAAGCCCTTGAAGATGAAAGAATTGTTTTCTTTTTAACTATATGTTTTTATTAATTATAGTTACAATTACAACAATTTTTCACACAATAAAAAGAACATACAATCTCCATAACTAATTTTACAAATTCCATTCTCCTCCCCACTACCCCCTACCCCTGGTCACCTCTTACTTTAAATCTCTTTCTTCCTATTCTATTTTGTTGTTATCTTATTTTATGTAAACCCCTTTACTCTCCTTCCCTACCTATCCAAGGTGCAGAAGTCCCCTGCTTTCTTAATGCTCTTTCTTCCCACATACCCTCCAACATAACAGTGAATTTTATGTTCATTATGTGCCACAGTGGGTGTAACTTGTACCACCTTGCTAAGCACTTATAATTTATTTCTACAGTGTTAATATCTACCGCCCCATGCACCAAATTAAATATTTTCTTTTTTTCTTGTTCATTTAATTTTGTTCCTAATTCCTTTTCCCACTTTTCCAAGAATGGCGGTAAGGCACATCCAGATAAACCAGTAAGAATCTTATAAATGCGAGAGGTAACGTGCCTTTGCATTGTGTCTGTACTAAAAAATTGTTCCAGTGGATACAGGTCTTCCGCTGTATTTAGTGGCTGTGGGAGTGCTGTAACAAAGTGTCTTAATTGATAATAATGCCACTTTTCAAACCTAAAAAAAATTTCCTCCTTTTTTTTTTTACATCTATAAAAGTGCACAATTCACCCTTCTCAGTGATATCTTTTAAACATTTATTTCTGTCATTTATCCAATTCCCTGCAATATTCTCTTTCCCTGGAGGGAAGAGTTCTGGATACTATCCCATATCCTAAAGACATTTTGTGTTAAAGTGCTAGTATTTTCAGAACAATTTCTAAACTGTTGTGGAAGCTATATAATCTTATCTAGCTGTGACTCACTCAGTGCACTTTCCATCCTAACCCAGCTTTTTCCCCGTGAGTTGTAAATCCAATTTGCTATTCGTAAAATCATCACTGCCCGATAATATCTCCTAAAATCCAGCATGCTCAGGCCCCCCGTTCATTCTGTCTTTACACAATACCTCGTAGTTCACTCTTGGTCTTTTATTTGGCCATATATATTTAAGTATCTTTTTTTATTGTCTCAAAGAATGACCTCGGTAAATATATTGGGAGCATTTGAAATTTATACACAGCCTTAGGGACTATCACCATTTTTAACAAATTTATATGACCAATCCAAGAGAGTGATCCAATGGATATTCTCCTCAGATCATTCTTCAGCTCATTTATCAATGGGATATAATTTGTCTGATATATACTCTTTAAAGAAGGGGTTAACTTAACACCTAGATAACTCAATTCTTTTTCCCTCCATACAAAGGGAAATGCTTCCTGCAATCTCTGTTTATCTATCTTTGAAACATTGATATTCAATATTTCTGACTTCGAGGGATTAATTTTCAAATTTGATCATTCTCCATAGTATTTTTAAGTTATTAGATTGGGTAATGTTATTCTGGGATTTGTTATATAGAATAACATATTGTCCATATATGCCACTACCTTATGTTCCACATCTATCAAAAAAACCCTTTATGTTCTTTTGCACAGTCGCTAGTAGCGGTTCCAATGATATAGCATAAAGTAAGGGAGAGTGTGGACATCCCTGTCTAGTTCCTTTGTACGTTTTAAATTAAGAATGACCCATTAACTTTGAACATTGCTGATGGGGAGTTATATAACGCTTTAATCCAATGTATCATTTTAGGTCCGATTCCCAATATTTCCAATGTATCAATCAGAAATCCCCAGTCTACCCTATCAAAGGCTTTTTCTGCATCAATCAATAACACAATCGCCGGGGAGTTCTCGTTCTTGCTTTTTTGCTGAAGAAGTAGTGATCTTATTCCGTTATCCCTTTCCTCCCTCCCTGGGATAAAACACACTTGATCTAGATGAATCCATTCCGGCATTAGCTCTTTCATCCTATTTGCTAGGACTTTTGCTATAATTTTGTATCTATAATTAACAATGAGATAGGTCTGTAACTAGTGCAGTGGGACAGATCTTTCCCCTCCTTCAGTATAATTGTGATATATGAATGCAGTGACTCCTCTCTCATTTCCGCTCCTTCACCTAGTGCGTTCATATACCCACAAGTTGATCTTTGAATTTCCTATAATATCTCAACGTGAATTCATCTGGTTAGGGGCTCCTACCTGCCACTGTATTCTTTAGTGCTATATGAGTTTCCTCTTGCGATATAGGTTTATCTAAGACTGCTAATCTCCCTTCCTCTAATATAGGTAATCCGGCTTCTTTTAGATACACCTGTCTTTCTCCCTCCAATTCAATCAGATTTTTGGATTTAATTTGATATAGATTACTATAATATTTATGAAACGTTTTAATGATATCAGTGATTGAATGAACCATTTCTCTCCTCTCATCTTTAAATTTTCTCTATAAAGTTTCTCGATTTCCTTTCCCTCAATTTTCTCATTAGATGTTTTCTTGGTTTATTCCCCCACTGATATCTCGCTTTGGCTACCTTGTTAAAGACTCTTCTTGTTTCTTGTTCCAAAAGTTCATTTAATTCCCCTCTTTTTTGGATTATCTTCTGTTGTATCTCTAATTCTATTTTCTCTTTATTTAGTTGTTCTAAGTCATATAATTCCTCAATTAATAGTCTTATTTACTTTCCCCACTCTTTCTTTTTTTCAGCTCCTATTGAGATCAGGATTCCCCTGATATGTCTTATGCACTTCCCAACTTGTAGCGACTGAAACCTCATCTGTCTCATTAGGTGTAAAATATTGATCTAATTCATTCTTATCTCCATCTCCACATCCTGTATAAGAGTCTCATTTAATCTCCACGTACTACCTTTATTCCAATCCCCTTCCATCTTTAATCTCATTGTAAAAGGTGCGTGATCCGATAGTAACTTCATTTTTGGAATTTACCAAGGACTCTGAGTCTATGTTCTATCATTATGAAATCCAATCTTGAGTACATCCCATGTGCTGGAGAGAAGGTATAATCCCAGTCACTTGGATATTTAATTCTCCATGAGTCCATCAGTTGACACTGATGTAACATTTTCTTAATCAACTTCATTTTTACCTCCATCTCTGCGCTCGCAATGAAGTATCCATCTGAGAATCCATACAAAAATTAAAGTCTCCTGCAACAATCCTATACCCCTTCTTAAACTTTAAAAGTTTCCTTAACAATCCCTCCAAGTATATCATTGGATTCTTATTAGGGCAGTAAATATTTGCTAATGTACATTGTATCTCTTGTAGTTTCCCTTTCAAGAACAAAAAAAGACCGTCGGGTCAACCAATCTTTCTTCCATAATAAATCTTACACCTTTTGCGAACCCGATTGCTACCCCTTTTGCATGTTTAATTGGTGAGTCCGCATAATGCCACATTGGTTAGTGTTTTATAAAATTAATTTTACATTTTTTTCTTGTGATAAGTACGTCTCTTGCAGAAACACTATATCAATGGGACAATTGATGGATTTCTCGAAGAATCTTATGCCTTTTAGTCGGAGTGTTCAAATCTTTTACATTATATGTCATAAAGTTGCTTATACTCATTGCAAGTATATAACATTTGAGACAAAAACAAAGAAAATAATATTTTTGGGGTGACCTTTATCCTCCCACCCATCCAACCCCCCCAGCCCACTTTCCCTTCCCCTCCCCCCACCGATACCTATTTTTAAAAACCCTTTGGCCCATATCTAAGCCCTGGAGTCCAGAGTGGGATATATCCCACAGTCGATTCCTCTCAAAGGGGATAAGATCTCAAGACACATACACCTGTCTAGAACATAGTTCCCAGCCCTTCAATCACACAGATGACACCTTACACTATGTATATGTGTATATATATGTATATATATATATATATATATATATGTGTGTGTGTGTGTGTGTGTGTGTGTGTGTGTGTGTGTGTGTATAACAATATTTTACACCTCTCTCCCCTCTCTTCCCGCCCCCCCCCCCCCCTCACTGAGCCTTTCCCCCATCTACCACCTGTTGAATCCAAAAAAAGGAGAGGAGAATTGGATGCAGAGAGACCACCCCAATGTTCATAACTTTTCAGCTTACTCTCTACTTGGGTACTAATAACCACTTGTCTCTCCTGAAGACTGCACTCTCTCTTTTATCCCTTCAGACCATCCTGAGATTTCAATTTTCTGTAAATCAAGTCTTTCACAAAAAGCATTTCAGTCCTCTGGAAATCTCAATCTCATCGATCTTCTATCTTTCCACCTGATCAGGCATGCGGGGAATCCCCAGCTGTATCGGAAATTCTCTTTACACATTAAGTCTAGCAATGGTTTCAAAGAACTTCTTGCCAGTGTCTCTCTATGTCCGCAAAAATTTGCAGACTCGTTTCTCCATGTTTTAATGCAGGGATTCCCCGTAATTTCTTCCAAATATTTACTTTATCTTCATGGTGGTGAAATCGCATAATCACATCTCTTGGGGTGTCCGATGCCTCCCCTTGGGGCCGTATACTCCTGTGCACTCTTATCTATTTTCAATTGTTCTGTCACTGGTCTGTTTTAGTAATGGATTAAAAATTTTTCCCATTTCATTCCATAGATCTCCCGATATTACTTCTGACAGGCCCCTGATCCTGAAATTGTTCCTTCTATCTCTTTTCTCCTGATCTTCTAATTTATAAGCTAACCTCCTTTGCTCTCTTTGCATATACTCCATCTGTGCTTCCAGTTTGATAATTACTTGCGCGTCTCTCTAATTTTCCTTCTGTTTCTTCAATTCGCAACAGAACTTGTCGCAGATCGTCATTAGTACAGCCAATTAATTTTTTATGGAATAGTCAAGTTTTGCAAACATCTCTGCAATCTCCATTTTTGTTGGTATTTGCGACCTTGATCCTTGTTCTTCAATATTTCTGTGGTCTATTACACTTTCAATATTTTTAACTTATTTAATCTGATTCAAATTCGATACTTCTAATGACAATCTAGAATGGTGTCCGGTGTTGTTTCTCATTTCATAACTTTTCCTTACATTCTGTTGTCTCTCAGGGTATGTCCCTCTGGGCTTTTCAAATCCTGTGCAGGTAGATATTTTCTTATTGAGCTTGATTGGGGAGTTTTTATTCCTCCCCCTTTTGCCGATCTATCCTTCATATTAATAATAATAGCTTCTCCTTCCGACTCCCAATCTCTACGAGATTTTTAAAGTAAAACTTTATCTCTATACAGGTGTTCTCCTCCTTGAATTTTCACAACATATAATACGAAATTTTAATGTCAGATTTATCTTCTCTTTAATTCCAACTGGGTGATCTCGCTCCTATTTCTTTTTGTTATTAATGTCCTCCCTCCCCTTCACTGGGTTTTAATAGTAGGTAGTGTGTAACAGAGACATTGTTTCACCATTAACAACAGTCACTCACCCTATGTTCTGGGTTCGATTTCAGGATGTCACCAACTATCTATTTCCCTCGTTTGGGTGCCTGTTGTATGGATGATCACCTTCAAATCAGCAGGGGGTCGTTTGAGGATGTAGAAGGGTCACCCTCTGTGGGAATTCAGGCTCGGATGTCTCCAGCTCTGCACTCTCACCTCCTAGGACTCTGCCACCTTGACTCTGGCATTCCCCAGCTGCTGTCACGTGTCTCCGTAGGTCCAGGGGGGACCCTGGAGCTTAAGCTGCCTCCTCGCACTCCTGTGGCCCGTCCTCTGGCTCCACCACTCCTCCACAGTGGGCGGCAGCTCCTGAAGGTTCCCGCCGCTGTCTCGTGTGCACTCCCGGGATCCACCGCTGCACTCCAGACTCTAACCACAACTCCCAACAGACAGGGATGTTGGTGCCACCACCGACCACACTCTCAGTCCAAGGTAGTAAGGGATTCGAAGGTCACAGGCGTTTCTCAGGCAGATGAGGCATCAGGAGCTCCTAGCTTCCATGTCCGCCACACGCCACGTCTCGGCTCCTCCCCCAGGTCTTAAATGAAAGAATGACATGGGCCCCCTTCCTCACTTGACCTAAACCCTATTGAGAACTTTTGAGCCCTTCTTAAATGGGATATTTACGATGAAGGAAAACCATGCACCTCTCTGAACAGTGTCTGGGAGGCTGTGGTTGCTGCTGCAAAAAAAGTTGATCGTCAACAGATCAAGAAACTGAGAGACTCCATGAAAGGAAGGCTTATGATTGATATTGAAAAGAAGGGTGTCTATATTGGTCACTGATTTGTTTGTTTTTTTTTTAAATGTCAGAAATGCTTATTTGTATATTTTGTTTATTATTCTCACTTTAACAAATGAAAATAAACTAGTGAGATGGGAAATTTTTTGTTTTTCATTTAGTTGCATAACATTTCTGCACACTAATAGTTGCTCAATAATTATGCACACATAGATATTCTCCTAATAAAGCCAAAATCTCCCTTTTACTTTACACTTTATTACTTATTCAGTAGTGAAATTAATCCTCAAAAATACAACTTGTCTAATAATTGTGCACACAGTGCAAATCTGACCTGCTGATCAAGAATCTCAGTGGATCAGCTGATTCATGATCACATGTAAGCACAAGTAGGTGCCCTCCTGTGAGACCAACAAAAGAAATATGACCAAAACTTCTCTTTTGACCATACTTCTCTTTTAATCTTTTTGTTTTATACTGTCTGGTCTATCCATAGTTATACTTCCATGTGTCAATGTATAGCCTTATTAAAAGTCCTCTTTTTTTAAGATTCTAAGATTTATTTTTATATATTTGTATTATTATACAGTACATTATAGTAGAATTAATCTGTAAATTCCTAAGTAAATGTTTCATTGTTCATAACAACCAGCATAATGCCTAGTACACATGATGAGAATATCGGACAAATGATCGTGTGTGTTTTGGGGTTTTTTGGGGTTTTTTTTTTTTTTTGCTTTCTAGTCTTATATCGAAAACGAATACAACTTTGAACGTGATGTAATGTGTTTTATTGTAATGTATTCTTTTGTTTCCGAGCATGCGTGGTCTTGGTCACGCATTTTTTTTTCTCTGTACAAATAATATACTGATTACAGGAAAACAGTTTGCTCTGTTATCTTACGAGAAAAAATGTCATGCTTGTCCTTTCTGATTTTTTCGCATGAACTGTCATGTTCAGCTCTTGAAAGCTGCGTAGTAGCGAATAGATTATTGGACAATCTCTCTGAATAAATGTTTTTTGTGATTTTCCTATCGTGGGTACCAGGCATAATTTTCATATTTTGTTAACTGGGAAAGTTGACCTGTATTTACATTTTGTCAATGACTGCTTAGATCTTGTGAGTCCTGTCCCTAGGTCCTTGGAAGAATCCAGCAGTAAAGCTTATTGCAAGAAGGGAACTTCGCTCTTTATTTCCATCTTTTTAACTGAGCCTGTAGCGCAAGTAGTGGCAAACTGGCATTTGAAATGTAGCCACTGTCTTAGAGTTTTAAATAGTGCAAGTTTATTAAGTGGGCAGTGACTTTAAATGCACCTTTTGTATCAAAAATAAAATGTGAACTAGAAATGAGTTCAGAGAATTCTCCCCACCTAGTATTGACAATGTTTTATGGCTCAGTCCAAAAAATAAATGGCAAACACTATCATTAATCATTCTGTAAGAATTGGATAGTATTAAAGAATAAGGCGATGGCATCTTGTACATGGTTACATTGGTCCAGCTTGTAACCAAACCAGTGTTACATGTCCAATGTAATGTTGTATATGAAATAGCTAGCCGATGCTGCTGGAAACCACTTAACCGCCTCCCGTCCGCCATATAAGGAAATGACGGGCGCAAGGTGGTTCTCTCGTTCTGGGAGGATGTCATATGATGTCCTTCCGCTCTAACTGCGCATGTGCGCCCCTGGGGCGATTGGTGGTGTGCTGTGTCCCTGGGACACAGCTGATCAGCGGAAAGAGACGATGACTTCTGTTCTGTCGTGATCAGCTGTGTCCAATCACAGCTGATCGCATGTAAATAAGGAAATGCCGGTTATCGGCATTTCTCTCCTCACAAGCTGTCATGCTGACATCTCGTGAGGAGAGGAGAGCCAGTAATCAGCATTACTCAGAGGGGACATCTACACTGATCATCAGGGCACTGATGATCGGTGTAGTCCCATCAGTGCCACCTCTCATTGCCCACCAATGCCACCTGTGAGTGCCAATCAATGCCACATATCAGTGCCTACTAGTGCACATCAGTGCCACATCAGTGCCCATCTGAGCTGCCTTTCAGTGCCGCCAATCAGTGCCAGTCAGTGCCACCTATCAGTTACATGAGTACTACCTTTTAGTGTCCACCAGTGATGCCTGTCAATGCCCATCAGTGCACATCACTGCAGCCTCATTAGCGCACATCAGTGAAGGAGAAAAAATACTCATTTACAAAATTTTATAACCGTAACTAAGAAAAAAACATATTTTTTTCAAAATTTTCTGGTTTTGGTTTATTTATCAAAAAATAAAAAAAACCCAGTGGTGATTAAATGCCACCAAAAGAAAGCTCTATCTGTCTGAAAAAAAAAATGATAGAAATTTCATATGGGTACAGTGTTGCATGACCGCGCAATAGTCATTCAAAGTGCAACAGAGCTGAAAGCTGAAAATTGGCCTGGGCAGGAAGGGGGTGAAAGTACCCGCTAGGCAAGTGGTTAAAGTGGTATTAAACCCAAAACCAATCATTTAATATATTGCAGCTTACCAATCATATGTGGTGGCTTCATCAGTTTTCTTTTCTTAGGCTGTTCCCTCTGTTTTCAAATGGTGATCTGGCCAGTAACACACTTCCTATTTTAGAGTGCCCACACTCTGGAAGAAAGAGCACCTTTGGACAGCAGTATTGTCAAGTCTTGGAGACTGGAGTGTTAGATGAATTTAAAAACACAAATTGAAGCCAAACTCCAGCTCATAAACAGTTACAGCAAACCATTTTTTTTTCTTTTTGGAATAAAGGTTTTACATAGATCATTGTACACATCCATGCTAGTACTAAATGGTTTGCTTCATCTCTGTAACTAACACATTCTCCTGGAGAGCTTGTTCTTTTGAAAAACAGCAAACTGGATCTGGACCTGGCTAGATCACCAGATGAAAATAGAAGAAAGCTTAAAAAAGAAAATGAATGCAGCCATCACATCTTAGAAATTTTACACTGCAAAAAATAAATGTTTGCTTTCAGTACAACTTGAAGTAGGCACCACCATTTCAGTGATCTCCACTTGCTTCTGGATCCCATGCGGAACGACTTCTCTCCTGTGATCGGCTGTTTGGCACAGGTGCCATTCAGAAAAATGGTTTGCATTTTCCGAATGAATGCAGAGTGTCCTCTGATTGGAAGAGGTGGGACAGTGATGTCACACTCTATACCTCATCCAAGCAAATTATTCTTTGCATTCTTTTAGAAGATGCAAAGCATTCTCTGGATGACACTTGTGGCGAGCAACCAACCTCCTGTATTCACAATGCAACAGGCCATCCCACAAAGCATGGAACCCAGAAGCATGTGAGTAGATCACTGGAGTAGCGGTGAATCTTCTGATTCCTGCTGCTGTGAGCTGCTAGGTTGGGCCTGCTGGCAACAGGCCATCCCACAAAGCATGGAACCCAGAAGCAAGTGGGTAGATCACTGGAGTAGCGGTGAATCTTCTAATGCCTTCTGCTGTGAGCTGCTAGGTGCAGCCTGCTGGCTCCATTCTCTAAAATGACTGGCTGCTGTGCAGAAAACTGCAAATAGCTGAGGCTGCTGGCAAACGAATACCTGTGGTGATTACTGCTGGACACACACAAAGTGCATTCGGCAGCGATCACCACAAGTAATCACTGGCTTTGTGTCTGCCAACGACCTGACATTATAGTGAACAGGGCTGGTGGCTGCACCTAGCCGCCTGACAGCAGCAGCAGGAATCATAAGATTCTTGCTGCTGCTGTTCACACCAGCCTAAATTGTCAGTGTGAATGTATCCTAATAGATCTCTCTTCATTGTTCATCTATCTCAATCTGTTCTCATCCCATGCCACACAACCACTAATTAACCACTTCCCATCCGGCCCATGTATATAAACGGCTGGACGGGAGCAGTGCAGGAGCGGATTGCCGTTCATAAACAGCGCCCACCATTTTAGCCTGTGCTCGCTCTCGGGGAGTGCGCGGCACCGCGATCTGGTGCCTGCTGTGTTCGGACAACACAGCGGAACAACGATCGCTGTATGGGACCTCTTTGTGAGGTCCCTTTCATGTGATCACTGGTTGGCCAATCAGTGATCACGTGAACAGTAGTAAACACGATGTCACTTCTGACATCATTGCTTACTACTAGTGAAATCTGTAAATGATCACAGAGACCACATGGTGCAAGGCTATTCACAACAGCCTTGTACCATGTGACAAGCTGTGACCAATCACAGCTCACACAGTATTTCTCAATGGCTGCAAGAATGCAGCCAGAGAGAAATAGAAATGATTGATTTTACAGCCTTTATGGGTATAAAAGCAATCCGTGTAAAAAAAAAAAAAAAATCATCACCCCGGACAAGTAGTACAGTGTCACTATGGTGACACTGTCTGGTAGGGTGACTGTGTGTTAAAAATACATAAATAATATAAGAAAAGAAAAGAAAATTGTTAAAAAAAAAGTTTTGAAAAATTATAATTTTTGGTTATGAACTAATTTTGGTTATTTTTTTTAACTAAAAAGATAATTCAATACATTTTGGGCAAGATTTATGAAGAAAGATTATTTGCTAAATTTTATAAGAAAAACACTTTTTTTTCAAAATTTTTGGACATTTTCATATGTGTAGCACAAAAAATAAAAATCCCAGTGGTGAATAAATACCACCAAAATAAAGCTTTATCTATCTAAAAAAAAATGCTAAAAAATCCATATGGGTACAGTGTTGCATGACCGTGCAATTGTCATTCAAAGTGTGACAGCGCTGAAAGCTGAAAATTTACCTGGACAGGAAGGGGGTAAAAGTGTCCGGACTGGAAGTGGTTAAAGGAGAAGTTTTGGGTTCACAAAAAAAAATACATACTGATATTCATGCTGCAGCATCAGTCTGATGCTGCAGTTGTCCTCCGCCAGCTCTAAGCCCGAGAACTGGTCAATCACATGACCGCTGATTACTCCGTTCTCAGTCAGCTCTGAACAGAGCAGTGGCTGTCCGTCACTGGACCTGTGCTCTGTACCTCATGCTCCCACTGGAGGACTGGACTGGAGAGGGGGCGGGAACGGCTGGATCAAGTTCTCAGCCATGCACTAAGAGGAGGCTGATTCATGATTACCGAAGAGCACAAGTAAATGCACCAAAAACAGCTTTAGCAATGCTTCTGTTTTATTCATTTTTGTTCTATACACAAATGTAAATATGCTCCCATTACATTGTGGAATACACTAAATAAATTATAGTGTAGTATTCAGTTTCTTTCGTTTGAGCGAAAGCTTTCTGGTATCCCCCTAAAAGCCTTTATCTTTTTTTTCCATTGAGTAACACAGAAGTCTTTTTAACCTTCAGGATTATTCTGCTATCCACAGGAGGATTGGATACTGGCAAGCAAAAGGCTGTAGGCATAGCCTCTCCAATTACCAGCATGCCTCAGTTTTTGCTAGTGTCCTAGAAGGATGGCTTTTTTACTTCAACCCTACTGTGTTAAAACCTCTTTTTTGCTAGCACAGTTTTATTTGATTTTTTTTTTTTTTCTTTAGTCAAGACTCTTCTTTACACCACAGCTAGATTTTGAGTTATTTAATTCCTTGACGCTGACTGCATACAAATTAGCAGCCTCACAGAACTGGGCTTTTTTCTATGGGGCCGCTAATTTGCGTCTCTGTTTTTCTGCTGGGAGCACACCAGCACAAAGACCAGGGTGTTACAGAGAGCCCCGGGTAACGTTCTAACGATCGGGAGCCAGAACTCCCGATTCACACTGAAGCCTGCCCCCCTTGTTTGCGCTCTCTAAATGGAGGAGAGAGATACATTGTGTCTATCGCTGTTCTTTCAGAGAGAAAAAAAGCAAGTAAAATAAATAATAAAAGAAATAAACAAAAATACCAAGCTCAATGTTTGTCAGGGTCAGTGTTTGGGTCAAAGCCAGGGTCTTTTTTTTTTTTTTTTTTAATATTGTGGCAGGATAAAAAACAATTGCGCACTATTGTTTCTGGGCTGTACTACGGGTACAAACAACAACTAACATGCATACATGTGGCATCGCTGCGATTGTCAGGAGCAGGAAAAATTATTTTGGGTTGTTCTTTGGTGGTAGGTTAGGGTAGTAGCAAGAAATAAACAGATAAATTATTAAAAATGTATGTTTTAGTGTGTTTTTTTTACTATTTTGGGACTGTTTTCTTTTGGTAATAAAAAAAAAAATCAGGAGATATCCATTACCATTTACCACAAAATGAAAGCCCAATTTGTCCTGAAAAAGCAAGGTATAATCCACCTGGATGCACAAAGTAGTTGTGATATGTACGGTTTTGCTAACACATGTCAGAGTTGCAAAAGTGTGCTTGGGTGTTAAGATTATTTTTACCCTTAGGCACAAAGAGGTTATTGTTATCTTGTGCAGTTATCCTCAGCTTGGCTTTTAGAGTACCATGTCTGGACACAGCTAGACTGAAAGTTGTTGGGATAGCCTGGAAGTGACTTTCAGCCACTGGGATCCACACAGGGTGCTCTCCAGGCTTTGTTTTGGTAAAACTTGTCTGCAAAATGCTTTACATGTTCTGCCTCATTGGCGTTCCCTCCGCAATTGCCCCATCTCCAAAGACTCAGTGAGTAGCCGGGTCGAGCACCAGGCGATTACCTTATTTGCATATGTCACTGGAAATCTTTATTACCAATGCACACTTCCCACCAGCTTCATTTTTGAAGCGCTTGAATGTGGGACTGATTGTGGATGTCATTGGGTGGAGTATCAAGTGCACTCTTTCCCGCTATAAGTGTCGAGGAAGTTTCTCCTTGCTGCTACGGCTGATTGCAAAGAGCCATCTGGAACTTTAATCTTTGATCCTTGCAGCCTGCCTATAGTGACTTTGGTCCCCTTTGGCCAGACAACTGTCACCTGCTACCAACTGTACAGGTTTTCTGAGTACCTGAGGCCTTACCCTGAGCTCTTACATTGCTTTACTGCCACATGGTTGCAACAACTCTGATTCTAGATACAGGAGGGGATAGTCCTGCTGTACTGGGTTCCCCCAGCTCACACTCTTGACAGCTCTGGGGCTGCTTGCAGCATACCTAATTGATAGTGCTGATGTCAGCAGCCTAGAGTTATGTTGCCATTTGCTCCTGCAGTCTATTCCATCATCAGTCCTCTTTAGCTCCATTAGCTCTGGCTGCATCCTCTACCCTTTCAGCTGAGGTTTTCATACAATTATGCAAGACTTTCTGGATTGAATCACCCGGTTATTTGCTGAATCTGATTGCAGATGCCTCAAGCATGCTCCTCATCAGCTCCTGTAAATTCTATATCTGATTGCAGCCTTAGCAGCAGACTTATCAGAAAATAGTGGAACCTGATCTTTGAGCCTGATGCTTCTACCAGAGATCTAACTACTACTACGTTTTGATCCTAGCTTATGGAACACATTGTCTGCTGGACATACACTACTCAAAAAAATTAAAGGAACACTTTTTAATCAGAGTATAGCATCAAGTCAATTAAACGCCTGGGGTATTGATCTGGTCAGTTAAGTAGCAGAAGGGGTTGTTAATCAGTTTCAGCTGCTTTGGTAATTAAATTAACAGGTGCACTAGATGGGCAACAATGAGATGACTACCAAAACAGGAATGGTTTTACAGGTGGAGGCCACTGACATTTTCTTCCCTACTACTCTTTTCTGTTTTTCACTAGTTTTTCATTTGGCTAAGGTCAGTGTCACTACTGGTAGTATGAGGCGATACATGGATCCTACAGAGGTTGCACAGGCAGTCCAACTCCTCCAGGATGGCACATCAATACGTGCCATTGCCAGAAGGTTTACTGTGTCTCCCAGCACAGTCTCAAGAGCATGGAGGAGATTCCAGGATACAGGCATTTACACTAGGAGAGCTGGACAGGGCTGTAGAGGGTCCTTAACCCATCAGCAGGACTGGTATCTGCTTCTTTGTGCAAGAAGGAACAGGATGAGCACTGCTAGAGCCCTACAAAATGACTTCCAGGAGGCCACTGGTGTGAATGTCTCTGACCAAACAATCAGAAACAGACTTCACGAGAGTGGCCTGACTTTCTCTAGTGGACCCTGTGCTTACTGCCCGGCACCATAGAGCTCAATTGGCATTTGCCATTGAACACCAGAATTGGCAGGTCCGCCATTGGCGCCCTGTGCTTTTCACAGATGAGAGAAGGTTCACCCTGAGGACATGTGACAGACATGAAAGGGTCTGGAGGAGCTGTGGAGAACGTTATGCTGCCTGTAACATCATTCAGCAAGACCATTTTGGTGGTGGGTCAGTGATGGTCTGTGGAGGCATATCCATGAAGGGACGCACAGACCTCCACAGCTAGACAATGGCACCCTGACTGCCATTATCGGGATAAATTCCTTGGACTCCTTGTCAGACCGTACGTTTCTGCAGTGGGTCCTGGGTTCATCCTGGTACACGACAATGCCCAGACTCATGTGGTGAAAGTATGCAGGCAGTTCCTGGAGGATGAAGTATTTGATACCATTGAATAGCCCCTACTCTCGTCTGACCTAAATCCAATAGAACACCTCTGGGATATCCTGTTTCTGTCCATCCGACGCCACCAGGTTGCACCTCAGACTGTCTAGGAGCTCAGTGATGCCCTTGTTCAAATATGGGAGGAAATACCCCAGGACACCATCTGTCATCTCATTAAAAGTATGCTTCAACGTTGTCAGGAATGCATACAAGCACATGGGGGCCATACAAACTAAGTACCATTTTTGAGTTGCAATGAAATTTCAGCAAAATGGACTAGCCTGCTGCATCATTTTTTCACTTTGATTGGCTTTGAATCCAGTCCTCTGTAGGTTGATCATTTTCATTTCCATCAAAAATTGGGGCATCCTTACATTCCTAACACGTTACCAAGCTCATATCAGTAGATATCCATCATGATATTTTTCCCCATTGAGATCTGATGTGTTTTCAAAGTGTTTCTTTAATTTTTTTGAACTGTGTAGTTCAGTCTTCTCTTTCTATGTGTCCTATGTCAGTATATAGGTGTAGGGCATGTTGGTTGAAGGTCTGGACTGTGAAAACTCTTGTGTAAGAAGTGTTTTGACTCCCATAGTTTTCCAGGGACAATGTCTCTTCAGGGCAACTCTTGATATTGTTATCAAGGGCACTACAGGTAGATTTTCCTCAGCCTAAGGAACAGACTATGATGTTTCCTCTCTGAATGTTTGTTTGTTTGTTTTTTTACACTATCTGCTGTGAGGCATATTGAGTCCATGGAAGATTTTTTTTTTTTTTTTTTTTTTTCCCACAAGCTTTTGGAAAATCGGCTCTATGGTCAGCTGGCAGAAACACCATCTGCATTCTCAGGTTCCCCCGATGGCACAGGACTGCCCGAGAAGACCGTGGAAGGCAGCGGGGGAGATCTTTTCCCGCTGCTTGTAAAAGCAATCCTGCAGCTAATTAATCACTAGGATTGCTTTTCCATGAAAGCCGATCGCTGGCAAAAAAAAAACAATACCAGGACGATGCCTTGTATAACCACTCAAAGTCCAGTGATGTACCAGTACGTCACTGGTCCTTGTTGGGTGTATATGCTATGTTCTTTTTTATTTTTTTTTTTTTTTTTATGCAGCCTGTGGGCTGAATGAAAAAGAAAAAAAGAACTCTCTGCCAGAAAGTGTGTGGTATGCCCACCATTAGAATTTACCGCCTTGCATCCAACCACTTCTAATGGGCACACATGAAGTGTGCCAAAATATATTATCAAATATACAGGCATACCTCGGTTTACGAATTTCATTCATTCTGTGGGACTTTTCATATAGCGAAAAATTTGTAAACTGTAGCGCCGTTTCCCATAGGAATGCATTGAAAACCAATTCATTTGTTCCGGTGGTCAGAGAAAAGTAAACACTACTAAAATACCACATGAGTTATTTTATCAAGTCATGCGGTGTTTTAGTAGTGACAACCATGTGTTAATGTTTCAGCTGTCACGAGGTTACCCATTGACAGCTGAATGTAAAAGAATTGCCGGCAATTAAAACAATAAATCAATAAATGGCATGGGGTCCCCCCTCCCATCTATACCAAGCCCTTTGGGTCTGGTATGGATTTTGAGGGGAACTCCCATGCCAAAATGTAAAAAAAAAATATGGCATGGGGGTCCCCACCAAAATCCATACCACACGCTTATCCGAGCATGCAGGTCAGGAAAAGGGGGGGAGCGAGCGCCCCCCCAAACCATTCCAGGCCACATGCCCTCAATATGTGGGGGTGCTTTGGGGCACCTTGTCTCCATGCTGATGGGGACAAGGGCCACTTCCCCACAACCCTGGCCGGTGATTGTGGGGGTCTGTGGGCAGAGGGCTTATCGGAATATGGAAGCAGGAGCAGGCAGACGGCCGTGGGCCATTGTCTGAAGCGGAGCCTTTTTTTTTAATTCTTTTTTTCGGGACTGCGGTGGCGACTGACATCATGATTGACATTGGATCTATTCTTTTATTTTTTCTTTTAATAAAGGACTTGTCAAAGACCGTGTCCTGTCTTTTTTCACACTATACTTTTTGTATTTTGTACCATGTACCCCATACTCATTCTCATGGGGGGGTGGGATCTGGGGGGCCCCTGCCCGCAGACCCCCACAAACACCGGCCAGGGTTGTGGGGAGGCCCTTGTCCCCATCAAAATGGGGACAAGGTGCTTTAGGGGGGAGCCCCCCTGCCCCAAAGCACCCCCCATTTTGGGGGCATGTGACCTGGTATGGTTCAGGGGGGGCGCCCACTCGCCCCCCTCCCCTTTCCTGACCTGCCAGGCTGCATGCTTGGATAAGGGTCTGGTATGGATGGGGAGGGGGGACCCCAACACCATTTTTTTTTTAAACTTTAGCATAGGAGTTCCCCTCAAAATCCATACCAGACCCGAAGGGCTTGGTATGGATGGGAGGGGGGACCCCACGCCGGTTTTTTACTTTATTATTGTGCCGGTTTTTAAATGTAATTACCGCTTTTTTTTTCTTCACTATAGCTCAGAGATTCAGCAACTCAATAAAACAACTTTTGTATTGAAATATCTCTGCCATAAAAAGTGTGTGGTATGCCCACCATTAGAATATACCTCCCTGCATCCACCCACTTCTATTGGTGGGCACACATGAAATGTGCCAAAAAATATAAAATATATATGCCGAAGCATAGGGGTCATCCATCCTAGGCCCCCATGCTTCTGCATATATGCTCTGTTTTTTAACTGTGGATGAAAAAACTCATCCGACAGCGCTGCCCACACTGACTTGTGTATATTCTGAGAGTAAGTTCCTGTTGCTGTCCGTATAAACAGGTCGGGGTCAGAATGGGGGTGGGGAGTCCGTGGACGGTCGGCGGCAGCCGTGGAGTCCTGAGAAGCCCAAGGTACCCGGCTGGCTGGGAGCAAGGAGGTGGTGGCTGGGAGTATCCAGGTGATTGAACACTCCCCCCATGTGACATGTGGCATGTGACAGGTGTCAAGCCTTAAAGGTCCAGGAATGCTGTGTGGCCCGCAAATGAAGAGGAGACAACAGGGCGCTGGAGGGATCTTCCTAGGTGTCGATAAATAATATCCCAGGAGACCTGGAGAACCTCCAGGTCATTGCGAGTAAACAGTCCTCTAACAGGTGTTCAAGCCACCACCGGAGCTGAAGAGCTAACGGTCTGAATGGCATGCAGTAGTCGGTTCGGAGTGAGATGAGTTACCGGGGGCAACGGCAGGACATTTAAATTGTTGCATCTGATGCCTGTTTCATAAATCAAATACATACCTGAGTTTTGGGGGTGACTGAGGACTATACTGAGGGGTGTTCTCCTAGGGTGGTGGAACTGTTTAACCTATTCTGGCCCCCAAAGAAATTTAATAGGGGCGGACAAAATTATTTGAGAAAAGGAAAAAGGGACCTTTCTCTCAAAGGATGACAGTAGTGCTTTCTAATAACCTGGCGGTGGGATGTTCAGGTGACCATCTATGTGACAGTCCTTGGAAGTTTATGATAATAGAAAAGTAACGAGAGCCGAGCAGGGATGAAAAGTAAACCAGCTAAAGGAGGGGGGAGTAAAAAACCCCCAACCAAATTCCAATGCTAGTACAATTAAAAAAATGCATGCCTCCTCAGGAGAAATGTTCGGGAAATCGAACCCAGGAAAAACATCAAGAAGGAACTAGAAAATTGGATAAAGAACAATCGAGACTGTCGATCGGATCCCGGGAAGGGAACCAGACCTAAGCATGGACAGTGTCATGGAGCAAAGTGTCACCGAACAACAAAGAGAGCCATGTCACAAATTCGTACAAAAAACTAAATGGAAATGTTTGCAGAATTAGAGAAGTCCATGAAAAATGAGATGGGGACATTATGCAATGATTTGGGTTAGATACTAATGAGAGTAGAAGTAGAGGAGAGAATGGAGGTACACACTCAAATAATTAAAAAATTAGA
Organism: Staurois parvus; assembly: GCF_062004578.1. NCBI lineage: Eukaryota > Metazoa > Chordata > Amphibia > Anura > Ranidae > Staurois > Staurois parvus. The sequence goes on from NW_028318316.1 coordinate 92,413, forward strand.
AGTGCAGATGGAGGAGATGCGTAGACAGAGAAAGCTCTCATTTAAATTAGAAGATCAGGAAAACCGGGATAGAAGAAATCCTCTAAGGATCTGGTGTCTACCAGAAGAAGAACACAGAGAGGATCTAAGTGAGAAAATAAGGAGAGCGTGTAATCCAATAATGGGAAGACCAGTGACAGAAATTTTGAAAATCATGAGGGTACATAGGATTAGACGGCCACAAGGAGTTCCGTCGGAAAGACCCAGAGATGTGATTAGTTTGACTTCATCACTATGAAGACAGAGAAAGAATATGGAAAAATTTGCAGGACACTACTGAAATAAAATATGAGGAAACAAAGTTGCTTATTTTTGCTGACGTTGCTCCAGAGACACTGGCTAGAAGAAGAGCCTTGAAACCACTGTTGGAACATATGAGAGAGAAAAAAGTTTGATACAACTGGGGCTTTCCAGTTTGCTTGATCGGATGGAAAGACGAAAAAAGCGGCAAGGCTGAGGTTCCCAGAAGAAGAACGGGAGGAAAAATAAAGAAGGCGACGGAAGAGCTCTATAAATTAGAGCAGTCACGTAAAAAGAATTTAGGTTCAGATTTATACCAGAAGATAATTATTAAAAGAGAAGAATTAAAAGACCTTATGGAACAGGAGTCGAGAAGGATACTCAACAGCGTATCAAAAGAAAGATATATCAGTGGTTGAATAAACCTGGAAACTACTTAATGAGAAGGTTAAAGGAAAAAAATCATTTTATAGATAAAATTCAAGATGGTAACAGAGAACTGGTGTACGCCACTGCTGATATTGCTAGCAGGTTCCATAGTTACTATAGTGAGTTGTATGATGTGAGCCTCAGAGACCAAAAAGAATTGGAAGATGTAAAAAAGATAGCAGATCAAAAATTAGAGGCTTTAGAGAGAGCTATTAGCCCAGAGGAAATTATTCTTGCCCTGAAGAATACAACTGCAGGAAAAAGTCCTGGCCCAGATGGATATACGATAGGCTACTTTAAAAAATGTAGAGTTTTTTTTAGTCCTGAAAATGTGTGGCTATATGAATGTAATAGGAGAAGGGTTAGAAATGAGGGAAGAGGCATAACAAGTATATATAAAGGTCATACTTAAAGAAGGAAAGGATAGCGCCCAGTGTGCTAGTTACAGGCCCATATCCTTGTTAAATATGCTAAGTTATTGGTGACTAGATTGAAGCTGCTGATGCCAGAGTGGATACACCTTGACCAGGTAGGATTCATCCCCGGAAAAGACGGAAGCGATAATGGCTTGAGATCATTGTTCCTATTACAAGAAGTAAAGAGAGAGAATCAGCTGACATTATTACTGTCAATTGATGTCGAAAAAGCTTTTGACAGGGTCGACTGGGGTTTTATGTTAGATATGTTAGAGGTCTTAGGAATAGGGCCTAAAATGTTGAAGTGGATAAAGGGACTTTATAAAGGCCCATCAGTGGCGGTTAAGGTAAATGGATCCCTTTCCCAGTTCTTCAAAATGTACAACGGAACTAGGCATGTCCATTATCTCCATTATTGTTTGTTCTATCTCTGGAACCCGTGCTGGTGAGGGAAAGACAGTGCGTAGATCTAGCTGGAATAATGGTAGGGGAAGTGGATCATAAGGTAACACAGACGATATGTTATTTTATATTGCAAATCCTAGAATAACGTTGCCTAATTTAATGAGAATATTGAAACTCTACGGGGAGTTGAAAAAAAAACCCTGCAAAGTCAGAAATTCTAAACATCAATATCCCAAAGTCAGAGAAGCTAAGTCTACAAAAAGAATTCCCATTCACCTGGAGGGAAAGGAAATGGGTTACCTGGGAATAAAATTGACCCCTTCAATAAAGGGCCTATACTGGGCATATTATATCCCTTTTAATAAATGAAATAAAAGATGAGCTGGGGAGACTTTCTAAGGGAGAAGCTTCCTGGATAGGTTGTATAAATCTGCTTCCAGTAAATCTACCAAGGCCTTTTTTGGGATAATAAAGAAGATGATACTCAGATTTATATGGGCAAATAAGAGATCGAGAATTCGGTATGAGGTATTGTGTAGGGAAAAAGGGAATGAAGGATTGGGTTTGCCTAACTTGAGGAAGTAGTTAGCGGTGATATTATCAAGATTAGTAGATTGGACATTTAGTTTACGAGGGAAAGGTTGGGTAAATATGGAAGGGATTTTGAGTAAGGCACATTTAGGGAAGATTGAATACCACAAACATTTTGTATATTAGACGTAAATACTATTTCACTGACAAAGTTTTAACTGCTTGGGATATAATATATAAGCAAAAGGGATGGAAATATAATTCCGTATTGACTCCTTTGGTTTGTACGGAGTATTTTCGCCCAGGGATGGAAAATGATTCCGGTAAATGGATTAATGATAAAAATGCACGTTTGAAGGATATTTTGAGTAAAGGGAAATTGCACACTTTTCAGGATTTAATGGCAAAAAAAAGTTATTTCTCACATTAGATGAGTGGTGGTACTGCCAATTAGGATACTTTGTTGCAATGCTCCCACAACCACTAAGGATATGTATCCGTTTGAAAACTTGTTGAACGTGAAGGTGGTGCCAAAACATGCCACCTTGAGGATGTAGAAGATCCTTATGGTCTGGAAGAAACTGATCCGCCCCCATTGTTGGGAAAATAGGAGAAGGAGCTTGGAACAGAAGTGAATGAGCAACAAAAGAATAAAGTATTCAAAGTTGCACATGAAGGGATAAATATCAGCACAGTAGAAATTAATTACAAATGTTTGGCGAGATGGTATGATACACCAAGTGTGGCACATAAGCAGCAAGGGGATATTTCACCTTTATGTTGGAGAGGATCTGGGAAAAAGGGAACAATGGCACGTAGATGGTGGGATTGCCCAAAAATACAGGTCTACTGGAAGGAAATAATCCACTATATCCAGGAATTATGTGAGATTACGTTACAGAAAGATCAGTGGACGTATTTATTTTATAACTTTGAGCCTTCAGTGAAACCGTACCAAAACAGGATATTATATAATTTACTCAGTACGGCTAAGGGCCTGAACCCCAAGTTGTGGCGGACCCCAGAGTCACCAAGAATAAATGATTTGGATAAACAGAGTTGAAAATATTTATAAGTTGGAGGAGTTCTATCATATGGAGGAGGATAAAATGGAAACATTTAGGAAAACGAGTGGTTGGGCAGATTTTAAAAGCGCTAAAAGATACCTGGACATGGTCTGGATTTCAGGGGGATAGCCTAGAGCAGGGGTGGGCAACTGTGGCCCTCCAGCTGTTGCCAAACTAAAAGTCCCATGAGGCATTGCAAAACTGACAGTTACAAGCATGACTCCCAAAGGCAGAGGCATGATGGGACTTGTAGTTCACCAACAGCTGGCGGGCCACAGTTGCCCACCCCTGGCCTAGAGAGATTTTGACGAAGAATCGGACACGGAGAGTGGGTGAGAAGGGGAAAGGTCATAGATTTAGACAGATAAGTGTAAGGAGGAATTGAAAGTAGGCAAAAGGGGGGGACAGGGGGTAACTGGATAGGGGTGGGGGGTGTGGGATAGGTGGGTGTTGGGAAAGTAGCTTTAAAATGGAATGATGTATTTATAAAATGTGCGTGTATTAGGTTGTTTTATATTTGTATTGAAAAATGTAATAAAAGATCGAATGAAAAAAAAAGAATAAACCGGTCGGTGCTGCAGCTGAATGGTATTCCTGCAAAGAAAAAAGCAATGATTAACAATAAAAAAGTAAAATTGTAACAGTAGAACACTAACAACGAAAAAAACTATTTTTGGTTTTTAAAATTTTAAATTTTGAGGGGAATTTTTTTTTTTTTAGACTTTAAACTTTTTAAAACAGATTATAGGGTCTCTCCAAATGCGATAGCCAGTTTCCTGACTACCTAACCTCTTTCGAGACCCCGTGTAAATATGTGCCCTGAACTGTGCCCTGTTGTACCCTGTCTAATACTCTACTAGTGTGTGGTAGCGATGGAAGCAGAGGCCAGGTTGGCCAGGACAGGAGGGACAAAAAAAGCAGGTGTCATGCCTAATTCCGTGTCTGCTACAGACACGACATCTTTTTTGGGGTGTCCTTTGGGTTGGGGTACCAGGAATGGCATCGGGAAAATGCCTTTCATGCAGCCGGCTAACTGCATCTGGGTTGAGGGTTTGAACCACAGCACCTTCTGGATACAAAAGGGCCGTGATGATCTCTTCCTGGAATTTTAGGAAGGATCCACTTCGTCCAGTTGTTTTGTAAAGCACAAAAGCATTATATAGCGGCAATTGAAATAAACAGACACTTTTTTGTACCAGCGTCTGGCTTTTCGGGAAACTAAGTACGGCTTCATCATCTGGTCGTTGAAGTCCACCCGTCCCATGTTAAGGTTATAGTCATGGACACAGAGGGGCTTCTCAACAGCACCATCTATCATGTCTGCGTGAATGGAAGACAAGACGAAAACATCCCGTTTCTAAGACGGTATTTACAAGCCGTTGGAGGAAGCACTCGCGATTAGGTCGCACAGTGCCACATACGCCAATTCCAAGATTATACAAATGTCTAAATAGTGGCACGCTTGAATAAAAATTGTCAATGTTTAAGTGGTACCCCATATGGAAAAAGGATGACACCAAGTCCAAAACTATCTTGTCACTGCTCCCCATGTATTCTGGGCATCCGGGGGGCAGGTCTTATACAGTGAAGTAAATAAGTATTTGATCCCTTGCTGATTCTGAATGTTTGCCCACTAACAAAGAAATGATCAGTCTAAAAATCGAATGGTAGGTGTAATGTAACACTGAGAGACAGAACAGCAACAAAAAATTTGAAAGAAATGCATGTCTAACAAATTATGCATGTTCATGAGGGAAATAAGTATTTGATTCCCTATCATTCAGCAGGATTTCTGGCTACCAGGTGTCTTTTCATACAGGTAACAAGCTGAGATTAGAAGCAGTCTCTTAAAGGGAGTGCTGCCAATCTAATTTTGTTATCTGTATAAAAGACACCTGTTCACAGGAGCAATCAAACAATCAGATTCCAAACTCTCCAACATGGCAAAGACCAAAGAGCTGTCCAAGGATGTCAGGGACAAGATTGTAGACCTACACAAGGCTGGACTGGGCTACCAAACTATCGCCAAGCAGCTTGGTGAGAAGGTGACAACAGTTGGTGCAATCATTCGCAAATGGAAGAAACACAAAACAACTGTCAGTCTCCCTAGGCCTAGTGCACCATGCAAGATCTCACCTTGTGTCAATAATTATGAGAACAGTGCGGAATCATCCCAGAACTACACGTGAGAATTTTGTCAATGACCAGAGTCACCAAGAAAATAATTGGTAATACAATACGCCGACAAGGATTGAAATCCTGCAGTGACCGCAAGGTCCCTTTGCTCAAGAAAGCACATGTCAAGGCCCGTTTGAAGTTTGCCACTGAACATCTGAATGATGCAGAGGAGGACTGGTTGAAAGTATTGTGGTCATATGAGACCAAAATTGAGCTGTTTGGCATCAACTCAACTTGCCGTGTTTGGAGGAGGAATGCTGCCTATGACCTCAAGAACCCCATCCCAACTGTCAAACATTCTGCTTTCAGGGTGTTTTTCTGCTAAGGGGACAGGGCAACTGCACCACATCAAAGGGACGATGGGCAATGTACTGTCAAATCTTGGGTGAGAACCTTCTTCCCTCAGACAGGGCATTGAAAATGGGTCGTGGTTGGGTGTTCCAGCATGAAAATGACCCAAAACACACACAGCCAAGGCAACAAAGCAGTGGCTCAAGAAGAAGCACATTAAGGTCCTGGAGTGGCCTAGCCAGTCTCCAGACCTAAATCCGATTGAAATTCTGTGGAGTAAGCTGAAAGTTCGAGTTTCAGCTACCAAACCTTAAGGACTTGGAGAGGATCTGCCAAGAGTGGGCCAAAATCCCTCCCTGAGATGTGTGCAAACCTGGTGGCCAACTACAGGAAACGTCTGACCTCTATGATTTCCAACAAGGGATTTGCCACCAAGTACTAAGTCATGTTTTGTGAAGGGGATCAAATACTTATTTCCCTCATGAACATGTAAATCGGTGCATAATTTGTTAGACATGCATTTCTTTTGAATCTTTTGTTGCTATTCTGTCTCTCAGTGTTACAATACCTACCATTCAATTTTTGGACTGATCATTTTTTTGTGAGGAAGGAAACCTTCAAAATCAGCAGGGGATCAAATACTTATTTCCGTCACTGTACATCTTGACCCCATATCTGGCACGCTTGCTGGGGAGAAATTGTTTGAATGCAAGGCGGCCAGAAAAATTAATGAGGGACTCATCAACGCAGATGTTTTGCTGGGGAGTATAGATATCTGCAAATTTTTGGTTAAGGTGATTTAAAAGGGGCCTAATTTTGTAGAGCTGGTCAAATTCAGGATCACCCGAGGACAAAAGTGTGTGTTGTCGTTGAAATGCATAAAACGCATTATACTCTGTCACAGTCCCACCCCTCCACTGCTCCCTCTCTCCGGATCTCTGCACTCCCCTTTCCCCATTACACGCCCCTTCGTCCGCATGTAGCCCACATAAAGTGGTGTGCTGGATGCCAGGGTGGTACCTCCTGCTGTGATTCTCCACACCGCTCCTCGGCCGAGCACCGGGGAGTCTGCCTCCCCACATGCAGGCCACCTGGTTGTCGCCGCACATCCCCTCGTCTCGGCAGGCACAGGCTGGCCCTGCTGTTCCCTCGCTCTGTACCCACTGAAGACAAAAGCTGTGCTCCCTGTGCACAGCCAGAGTGAGGGGGTGGGGCTTGTTTCCATGGAAACCCGATGCTAGGGTGGCCTTTGCCTGGCAACCTGTGAGCGTCCTGCTCTGTTGATAAAAGACTGGAGCAGGGCCTGGACAGCGTGAATCTTCCCCTGCTCGCAACCCAGTGTGCTGTGAGAGGTCTTTTGCTGTGGCCAGACCCTAAAGCCAAGCTGGACTTAACCCATTGCCTGCCAGAACCTGCCTTCTGCTGTATGCCCCCAGACTTAACCGATTGCCTGCCAGACCCTGCCTTCTGTTGTGTGCCCCCTGGACTAACCCATTGCCTGCCAGAGTCTGCCTCCTGCTGTGTGTCCCCTGGTCTAATTCATTGCCTGACAGAGCCTGCCTTCTGCTGTGTGCCCCCCGGACTAATTTATTGCCTGCCAGATCCTGCTTTCTGCTGTGTGCCCCCGGACTTTGCCCATTGACTGCCAGAGCCTGCCTTCTGCTGTGTGGCACTTGGACTTTACCCATTGCCTGCCAATCTGCCGCCCTGTTGTGTGCCACCTGGACTTAACCCATTGCCTGCCAGTCGGCCGCCTTGTGTGCTCCTTGTCGTATGTCCCAGCCTGTGGTACAGACTTAACTTTTGTTTTGCAAAAATCTTGCTATATTCATCGTGCGCCCTCCAAATCACTCAATAAAAGCCTTGTGTGCCCCACTGCTCTCCGCGTTTGTCTGTCCCACCTACACCTCCGTCACATACTCTCATATCTATGCCTGGCCATGGCAGCAGAGAACACTGGCATATGATGAATCAGGTCTGTGGACCAATTCTTTTTTTTTTTTTAGTAATGCCCATGTTGAGGGTTAGGCACAAAAAAACTTTACATTCGGAAACCGTAATGGGTTTCCATGCGAATGGTCTGGTAAGGTTTGAATGTGAGTTGGCAGCGATAAACTGTTGTGCATATAAATTGTTTTGATCCACAATCAATGCATACAGATCTTCTTTGACAAACCGCTCCAAAAAATCAAGGGGAGTATTTAAATTTGCTGTTTCCACCTGAATTCCGGGTTTAACAGTGAATGGGGAAAGTACGGGTGCTGCAGAATTTGTGGGCTGCCAATCGGGATTTGCAAGCACATCCGGAAGGATACTAGGGGCTCTACGGGCCTGTGTGCAAATTCTTGGTGGCTGTGGGACACTACTTGTGCCCACCACAGCACCAGCTTGTACTGCACTTATGTCACCCCACTTCACCAAGTGATACTGCAGTGCTGGCATATGAAAGACCAGAATGTACTAGGCCGCTGGTGCTCGCCAGTTCACCAAAAGGTAGAGTGGCACTAGTTCTGGCACTCTGCTGCATATGAGAGTCATCATTCGTTTGGAACATCTCAGCAACCTGGGAATGGGGTCGGGTACACCTGACCTTAGCAGGGACCTCTTCTCCATCGTCTGAGTTATCTCTCGGTATTACTGCTGTCTACGGGTTCATATTCTGAGGCTGATTGTGTCAGGGAGTCTTCCCCTTTGCTCTCACCTGACATGCTCAGAATCCTGTTGACCTCTTCACTAGTGTACCTTTCGTTGGACATTTTGGCCACTAAATTTATAGGTACCTAGTGCAACTCATGGGAAAAAGAGCACCTGGTTTGTAGGGACTGCTTGAACCGCTACAAAAAAAAATTACTGCTAAGTGGTAACAGACATCATTCCTGATTCTGCGAACACTGCGGTTTTGTGAGCAATGTATCAAGTGACCGTGACCTACTGACACTGCACTAGCTGAGGGAGGGGGGGGGGGTAAGCGTAGGGGCTAAATGCAGGTGTCGGGGCTGATCCTGATAACGCTGCGTTTTTGAGGACATTATACTAATGTGAACGCTGGTATAGTGCTGATCTGATCAAAGATATCGATCCGTTCAGGCATTGTACTGGCAATGGAGGTTTATTGTGTATGTGAACGTGTTCCTGGCAATCAAGGGGTTAAATGTGATTACTGGTGTACTGGCGGGCAATGTGACGCTATCTGGGAGGGGCGCTGTCGCTAACACTATCTGAAGTCGCCGGCGACACTAATACAGTAATTGGCAAAAAATCTGTACACTGTACTAATGACACTGGTGACAGGGCAGAGAAGGAGTTAACTGAGGGGGCGATCAAGGGGTTAACTATGTCCTAAAGTGTTCGAACTGTAAAAGTGTGCTGCTTTTGCTCACTGTGTTGATTCTTCTCTCTCTGGAACGGAATGTGCCCAGAGAGAGAAGATGTCATAATTTCCTGTACCTGTGTAACTGTAAACACAGGTACAGGAAGATCCATGATAGGACAGGGATTGATCATCTGACTTAAGCCGACCATCACTGGCCTAAATCGGATGAATCACGTGTGTGGTGTGTGTGTGTGTGTGTGTGTGTGTGTGTATATATATATATATATATATATATATATATATATATGAGGAACAGAAGTATTTGAACACCCTGTGATTTTGCAAGTTCTCCCACTTAGAAATCATGGAGGGGTCTGAAATTCACATTGTATGCATTCCCACTCTGAGAGATAGAATTTAAAAAAAAAATTCAGGAAATCACATTGTATGATTTTTAAAGAATTTATTTGTCTTGCACTGCTGAACATAAGTATTTGAACACCTGAGAAAATCAGTGTTAATATTTGGTACAGAAGCCTTTGTTTGCAATTACAGAGGTCAAACGTTTCCTGTAGTTCTTGACCAGGTTTGCACACACTGCAACATGGATTTTGGCCCGCTCCTCCACACAGGTCTCCTCTAGATCTGTCAGGTTTCGGGGCTGGTGCTGAGCAACACGAAACTGAAACTCAGCTCCCTCCAAAGATTTTCTATTGGATTTAGGTCTGGAGACTGGCTAGGCCACTCCAGAACCTTGATATGCTTCTTACGGAGCCACTCCTTGGTTATCCTGGCTGTGTGCTTCAGGTCGTTGTCATGTTGGAAGACCCAGCCACGACCCATCTTCAATGCTCTGACTGGGGAAGGAGGTTGTTGCTCAAAATCTCACAATAAATGGCCCCATTCATCCTCTCCTTAATACAGTGCAGTCGTCCTGTCCCCTTCGCAGAAAAGCACCCCCAAAGCATGATGTTACCACCCCCATGCTTCACAGTAGGGATGGTGTTCTTGGGATGCAACTCATCCTTCTTTTTTCCTCCAAACACGACGAGTAAAGTTTAGACCAAAAAGTTATATTTTGGTCTCATTTGACCACATGACTTTCTCCTCTGGATCATCCAGATGGTCATTGGCAAACTTCAGACGGGCCTGGACATGTGATGACAGTCGTCTTTAGCCTCTTCCATTTTCTAACAATTGCTCCAACAGTTGATCTATTTTCACCAAGCTGCTTGGCAATTGCCCCCTTGCCCTTTCCAGCCTTGTGGAGGTCCACAATTTTGTCTCTGGTGTCTTTTGACAGCTCTTTGGTCTTGCCCATGGTAGTAGTTGGCGTCTGACTGTGGGGTGGACAGTTGTCTTTAAAGAGGTCAGACAGCTGCTACTAAGTTAGATTAATGAGTGGAGTAGAGGTGGACTTTTAAAGGCACAGTAACAGGTCTTTGAGAGCCAGAATTCTTGCTGTGTTTTAGGTGTTCAAATACTTATGTTCAGCAGTGCAAGACAAATAAATTCTTTAAAAATCATACAATGTGATTTCCTGAATTTTTTTTTTTAAATTCTGTCTCTCAGAGTGGGAATGCACATACAATGTGAATTTCAGACCCCTCCATGATTTCTAAGTGGGAGAACTTGCAAAATCGAAGGGTGTTCAAATACTTCTGTTCCTCACTGTATAATATATTTATGATTTTGAGCAGTATTTCTGCTATAGGGCAGCATGGAAGCGGTTAAAAAACATGGGTAAACTGTCTACATATTTAAATTTCTAACTCTTGTCATTACTGCTGAATGCGCTAGGGATTTCATTGATTCTTCCTGTCATTGTATAACTGCCTGCCTGTAGGAGGTATGAGCAAACAGCTTACACTGACAGACTGCAAGAGCCCTGCATTGCCCCCTAATCTGCTGATCACGGGTGCAATGTTCTGCAGGCTCCTAATAAAAATAATAAATGCACTTTTTTTTTTTTACTTGCAAAATTATGTACTTTTTCTTTTTCTTTTTTTTTTTTTTTTTTGGAGAAAGGCTAACTTATCCTTTTAATGCACAGAGTTTCTACCCTCTCTCCAGCCTTTTTGTATCCCTAATGTCCTTGTGTTTGAATATACACACTGTTTTGAGGGACTTTGTTGTCCTAGGATGCTAATTAACTGCTTTCTGACCACCCTATGGCAAAAATACTGCTACAGGGAGGCACAGGTGTGCAAAATCACATATATATGTGCTTTTGCATTTCCGGGAAGGGGGACGCGCCCTACCCACGCAGCCATTCTCGGCCGCGGCTGTTAATCACTGGGTCCCGACCGGTAATTACTCGCTGGCGCCTGATGATTGCCGAGCATCTCCGACAGGGAGAACTGTTTGTAAACAAAATAGTTCTCCCTGTCAGCTTGTGCACACTGCTTTGGATTGCTATGCACAGCACAGCCATGCAAAGCAGTGTGCTTACAGTGAAGCACACGTACACAGACGCAAGTAAACAGCACACAGTTAACCCTTTGATCGTCCCTCATGTTAATCCCTTCCTGCCCAGTGCCATTAGTACAGTGTCAGTGTTTTTTTGGTTTTTTTAGCACTGATCACTGTATTGATGTCACTGGGGATGTCAGTGACAGCAAGTTTCCCCCCAGTGTCAAAATGTCCGCTGCAGTCCCGCTATAAGTCGCTGATTGCCACCATTACTAGTAAAAATAAAACATTAAAAAAAATCCCAGTACATATACCGCCATTTGTAAATGCTAACTTTCACGTAAACCAATTAATTTAAACGTATTGGGGTTTTTTTTTTTATAGCAAAGACAGCGGAATACATTTTGGCCTAAATTTATAACAAAATATTGCTTTTTTAAGAAAAATGTTACTAGACATGTTTAATAGCAAAAAGTCAAAAATATTGATTTTTTTTCTCAAAATTGTTGGTCTTTTTTTTTTTTCTTTTTTTTTTTTGGCGCTATGAAAAAAAAAAAACGCACAGATGATCAAATAGCACCGAAAGAAAGCTCAATTTGTGTGAGGAAAAAAAGACGTAAATTTCATTTGGGTGCAGCAGTGCATGACTGCGCATTTGTCCGTTAAAGTTGTGCAGCACCATAACACAAAAAATGGCCAGGTCAGGAAGAGGGGTAAATCCTCAGGAGGGCAAGTGGTAATGGCATCCTACACAATCATTTTATTTACAAAGTGTTCATAGCTTTATAAAATACTTGTAAAAGCTATACTACATTATGACTATAACATCCTGTAATGGGATATGCACTGTTTTCTGCATCTTTTATGCATAAAAAACTTTAAGAAAACTTTCTTGGGGGGAAAAAAACATGTATTCTTTGTTTTTAATGATAATTATGCTGATTATCACTTTTAGATTAGTTGTTCTTTTGTGGGTGTTATTCTGTACTTGACTTTTCCCAGGTCTAATGTTTCTTTCTCTTAATTGTGATAAATACACTGCTCAAAAAAAAGGAACACTTTTTAATCAAAGTATAACATCCAGTCAATTAAACTTCTGGGATGTTTATCTGGTCAGTTAAGTAGTAGAGGGGGTTGTTAATCAGTTTCAGCTGCTTTGGTGGTAATGAAATTAAAAACAGGTGCACTAGATGGGCAACAATGAGACTATCCCCAAAACAGGAATGGTTTTACAGGTGCAAGCCACTGACATTATTTTCCCTACTCATTTTGTCTGACGGTTTTTCACTAGTTTTTCATTTGGCTAAGATCAGTGTCACTACTGGTAGCATGAAGGCGATACCTGTACCCTACAGAGGTTGCAGAGGCAGTCCAACTCCTCCAGGATGGCACATCAATATGTGCCATTGCCAGACAGTTTGCTGTTGTCTCCCAGCACAGTCTCATGAGCATGGAGGAGATTCCAGAAGACAGGCCGTTGCTCTAGAAGAGCTGGACAGGGCCATAGAAGGTCCTTAACCCATCAGCAGGACCGGTATATGCTTCTTTGTGCAAGGAGGAACAGGATGAGCACTGCCAGAGCCCTACAGGATGACCTCCAGCAGGCCACTGGCATGAATGTCTCTGACCAAACAATCAGAAACAGACTTCACGAGGGTGGCCTGAGGGCCCAACATCCTCTAGTGAGCCCTGTGCTCACTGCCCAGCACCATAGAGCTCAGTTGGCATTGCTATTGAACACCAGCAGTGGCAGGTCCACCTACTGGTGCCCTGTGCTTTTTTACGGATGAGAGCAGGTTCACCCTGAGCACGTGCCAGACGTGAAAGAGTCTGGAGAAACTGTGGAGAATGTTACGCTGTCTGTCGTTTAGCGTGACCGTTTTGGTGGTGGGTCAGTGATGGTCTGTGGAGGCATATCCATGGAGGGATGCACATACCTCTACAGGCTAGACAATGGCACCCTAAATGCCATTAGGTATCAGAGTGAAATCCGTGTACCCATTGTCAGACCCTACACTGGTGCAGTGGGTCCTAGGTTCATCCTGGTGCACGACAATTCCCGCCTCATGTGGCGAGGGTATGCAGTCAGTTCCTGGAGGATGAAGGAATTGATTCCATTGAATGAATAGCCCCCACACTCCCCTGACCTAAATCCAATAGAACACCTCTGGGATATCATGTTTCAGTCCATCCGACACCGCCAGGTTGCTCCTCAGATTGTCCAGAAGCTCAGTGATGACCTGGTCCAGATCTGGGAGGAAATACCCCAGGACACCATCCGTCATCTCATTAGGAACATGCCCTGATGTTGTCAGGCATGAATACAAGCACGTGGGGCCCATACAAACTACTGAGTACTATTTTGAGTTGCTGCAATGAAATTTCAATAAAATGGACTAGCCTGCTGCATCATTTTTTTCACTTTGATTTTTGGGGTCTTTGAATTCAGTCCTCCGTAGGTTGATCATTTTCATTTCCATCAAATATTGGGGCATCCTTATGTTCCTAACATATTACCCAGTCCATATCAGTATAGGTATCCAGCATGATATTTTTCCCCACTGAGATCTGATGTGTTCTCAAAGTGTTACTTAAGTTTTTTTTTTTTTGAACAGTGTATAATCTGCCTGAGTTAATGGTTTGTTCTCATAAGTGCAAGATACAACCCAAGTTTCTTGCTTTTGATTCTAATCCAACAGGCTGAGCTCAATTTTGCCTTTTATCAAATACAGAACTTTGTGCATTAAGCCATACCATATTTGTTGTGTTCTTTTGTTGAGAGCCATAGTATATTTAATATTGCCCTGTTCATACAAACAATATGTTTTCATTACAGGTGTTAATGGGAAGAGTTCCTGACAGAGGTGGTAGACCCAATGAGATAGAACCTCCTCCACCAGAAATGCCACCTTGGCAGAAGAGACAAGATGGCCCACAACAAGGTGGTGGTAGAGGTGGAGGAAGAGGTGGATATGAACAGTCTTATGGTGGCCGAGGGGGCTATGAACAGGGAGGTAGCCGTGGAGGCTATGAACAAGGAGGTGGCCGTGGTGGCTATGAGCAAGGTGGTGGACGAGGCCGTGGTAATTATGATCAAGGAAACAGAGGAGGTAGAGGAAGTAAAGTACAAGGAGGCTGGACAGATGGTGGTGGCAGTGGTTCAGGTGGACATTACCAAGATGGAGGCTTCAGAGATTCTGGATATCAAACTGGAGGCTACCAGAGTGGCGGAGGAGGGTATCAAGGAGGTGGATATCAAGGTGGTGGTGGTGGATATCAAGGTGGAAGTGGATACCAGGGAGGAGGAGGATATGGAGGCTACCAAGGTTCATCCTACACTGGTGGAGGATATCAAGGAGGAGGCTATCAACAAGACAACAGATTTCAAGATGGTGGCCATCACAATGACAGAGGAAGTGGCCGTGGAGGCGGAAGAGGAGGCAGAGGTGGTCGTGGTGGAAGAGGAGGGCAAAGTGGGGGTTGGGGTGGCCGTGGTGCACAAACATACAACCAAGGTGGTCAGTTTGAGCAGCACTTTCAACATGGAGGTTACCAATATAATCAATCTGGTTTTGGACAAGGAAGACATTACACCAGTTGAGATCATTCTAGTTTCACTTAAAGTAGAGCTCACGTAATAGTTGTGACAACCAGATCAGAAAGAGTTTTTTGGTTTTTGTTCATTTTTTTTGTTTTTTGCGCTATCCCATAGCTTTAATGCATGTGTGGACAAAACAATAAAATTGTATTCCCACTGTTACGTTTTTTTCAGACATGCTGTTTGTTGAGGTTACCTTTTTCACTCCAAAATTGTTGCAGAGATGGGTAAACAGTTGTTATATTCAGTTTATTTAAAAGCTCCACCCAGAAATGTATCTAGTTATGAGGGGGGTTGCCCTGGATGTGCGACATACATTTGTAGCAGTTTAAGTAACTTGTGTATTAAGTCACCTGTTGCTTGGCTCAGTACAAATTTTTTTTCATTATTTTTTTTTTTTTTTTTTTACACCCCCGTTAAAGATCTGCTTCACAAAACAAATGCATACCTCTTTCCTCATTTCAGCCTGTCAGAGTGTAATAGAGTGTTTTAGGCAAGGACAGCCTATCAAGCGTTCTACAAGTGAGTGATCTTGTTGGGGTGGTAACCTAATAGCACAGACCTGTAAGTGTGACTGTATACATAAGGTCCGGTTATCACCCTACATCTCAAAAAACAAGTTCTTTGAAATAAAAATGGTAATGATTTTCATAGCTATAAATTTAGAATGTGCTAATTAAGGGAGAACACAATGGAACAAATGTGGAGTCGGCCCAAATGACAAGTTTCCTTGTTTCATTTTTGCAGAGAATAGGATACATCCTAATTGGTCACTATGGACTACTCCTCTACTTCTGTTTACGAGTTATTTCCCACTTTTTGTTTTCTTTGTAAATGGGCTCTTTATTTTTTAAAGTAAAGTGAAAATATATTTAACCTTGGCTGTGATTTTTTTTTTTGAGCTCCTTTTAGTTTAAAATAATGCTAAAGCTTTTTTTTGTTTGCTTTTTTTTTTGTTTTTTTATAAAATAACAAACATGTCATACTTGCCTGCTCTGTGCAGTGGTTTTGCACACCGCTGCCCTGGTCCTTTTCAGGTCCCCTCCTGGCTCCTCTCCCTCAAGCAGTGCCTCCAGAGAAAGGTACTCCTGGGTGCATGCTCACTACCGAGCCATTGCTCTACGCATCAATAAGGCACAGAGCCTTGGCCCCACTCTCTTGCTCTCTCCTCATTGGCACACTGGCTGTGATTGACAGCAGTGGGTAGCTAATGGGCTCCCACTGCTGTCTCAGCCAATGAGGGAGAGTCCCCATACAGTTGAGGTTTTTGTGAACATCACTGGATTGGTGGGTGCTCAGTTAAGAATGGGGGGGGGGTGCTGCAAACAGGTTTTTTACCTTCATGCATAGAATGCATGAAGGTAAAACATTTTGAGCCTTTTGCACCACTTTTAAGGTATCCTGTCTTTTTTCATATAAGTATCACAAAAAACATTTGTTACCAGTCTGTTAACACATGAATATGACGTTGAAAGATGGATATAAAAAGGAAAATTAGATGTTTTGTCTATGTCAACCATATTCTGCCATAAAGGACAATGAGAGTGGTTTAATAACCCATAACCCAAGCCAAATTGCAGTTCCCTAACAGAGTAGAAAAAGATGATCGACATTGGTTACTGCACGTTGTCTTTTGACTTATTAAATGTGCTCTTAGCATTTTTCTTCCTGCTTGCATTACAGGTGAATGATTAGCAGTTCCATATGCTTTTCTTCTGTGGTTTTTGACATAATGTTTTATATGATGAATGTGTACGTTTTACACTGCCTTCAAATGCATATGCTGCATGCATTACATTTTTTTTTTCTTTTTTTAAGGACAAGTGCATTTTTAAAACAAAGCGCATCTTTTCTTTTTGGCCACTTACGCTGACCTAACCCATCCTCCCGCTTCAGAGAAGCATGCAAACTTTGGTCCAGTGGCTCCTATGGTTTTTTACATCCAGCAGTACCACACCTGAGCATTAGTGCCCATTTGACTCAATTCCTGAGATAGTCTTGTAGAAGTCATTTGATATGTAAAGCACAGGTGCATCGAGAACAGTGAAGACTTGCATCTCTGGATGTTAATAAAATGTGAAATTGCAGCCATCATATTGATGTAAGTATACATGTGTGGAGGGGCAGTGTGCATTCGATTAAGTCAGGGGAAAGAGGGCAGAAGAGATAAGCTTGCTTTGTTTTAAAGTGCACTTACCCTTTAAAATGCTGTTTGCTTTTCTGATAAGGTAATCATTATTACATGAGCTCTACTGCAGTATTTAGGGCAATCAAGCCTTCCATCTTTCATCTAGCAATTTCACATCACATCCAGCTCAAGAGGATCAGTGCTGCTTAACAAAGTCATAGCTGTGGTCTTCAAATGTCAAATGTGGCTGCCTTAAAGGACTTGGCTGCTTTCATAAAACACTAATAATTTCAGATAAATTACTTGAAAACCGTTAAAAACATTTTTTTTCTCCCTGTTGTGTGTGCAAGATTCCACAACACATTTATCCCCATATTTTCCTCTTCTGCCCCCCAACGAATGCACTACTCTGTGAGCAAAG
This sequence comes from Staurois parvus, assembly GCF_062004578.1. Classification (NCBI taxonomy): domain Eukaryota; kingdom Metazoa; phylum Chordata; class Amphibia; order Anura; family Ranidae; genus Staurois; species Staurois parvus. The sequence continues at coordinate 109,881 of NW_028318316.1, forward strand.
TGGGTGTATGCCCAGATTATTTAATAAGAATCAAAACCTTTGTGGATGTGTGATCTTTTCCAAGAGCTACATTATGCTTTTTTGCTGGGTTTACTGTGTAAATAAGCCATGTTAAGCTGTGAAGGAAGCCAGCTTGAGCGTATGCTGTTTGTGTGAAAGGTGAGCAATAAAGATTGCCTGGCTATAGTCTCATTTACTTTTTTTTTTTTTTTTGTCTTGTTATGCTACAGTATAGTGAAGACTGCTATCATATATTCTTAGCAAGAGATAATATGGTAAGGCAATTTCAGGTTTCAACTCGAGGGCTTACTGCCTGTACTTTTAAATTTTTAGCCAGAAACTTCTGTGATTATACAATATATATGTAAAACGTAGCGTAAATTGCTGGGGCTATATAGGTACATGTAATAGATAAGCTCCCCTCACCAATGCAGTCTTTCCTCCAATGTGTAGTTTTTTCTAATACTCCCAGGAACCAATGGCTGCTTATCCATAAGCTGGTTTTCCTCTCACCTTATCAGGTCAGAGGAGGGCACATATGCATTAGCCTTGGTCACTGAGGACCCCGATTCTGTGATCTGAAGTTGTCTCCTCTACTTGCAGTTTGCACTTCAGAGCCTTTATATTGGTAAGATGTACAGGGCTCCCTGAAGAGCAGCCAGAAAGAGGTGACAGTTACAAAACAGAAGATTGGGACTGTGATTGCCACCTGGGAAACAGGAGTGTCATCAACTTGCAAGGCCTTGCTGGCCTGACAACCCTCACAATAGATCTGAGTGAGGCAGTCTACAGAAATGGGCACTCCGGGCAGTCTCAATAGGCCTTTACTTCCCAGGCCCCAACAACACACAGTATTCACCCATGTAGCAGCACAACTCGAGCAGAAATCTTCTATTCCTAATCTACTGGGCATTCATCATAGGGTGCAACCAGTGCACAGACTGTAGTTGAGCAAGAAATTACAGTTGTATGGTCCAACTCAAATTCATATGAGCAAGCTGGCTAGCCTAAGCCTGCCAAAAACTATAGTCCATTTTTGGAAGATTTTTCTTTAAAGCCCAACTCTGACAAACCTTTTATCCAAATTGTACGGTACAGGACCCAGGTAGAGTATTCATAGGATGTGGGTTAAAGGGCTAATTCCATCAGGTGATTGGACACTGGCAAATCTTTGAGGACACTTTCCCTAAGTGCCTTTCCTGTACCCCTACCTTACTCTGTGACGCCTTGGTTATTTGCTAGTGTATAGGTGATGGACTGCTTCTCCTTGCCAAAGAAACCATTTTCAATACTTTATTTACTTTTAATATTTTCCCAAAGAGTTCTTCAATCATCCCTCACTCTCTACAGAAGCCATGTCTCTAAGATCAGTGCAAGTTCAGTAAAACCGTTGGGAGCCATACTTAAACCCCACACTGTGGGAATGGCCTGTATAGTTGCTTTTGGCACTGGATCCTGCATTGGATGCTCACCTTGGCGCATTGTGTTGTTAGCTTCAGTGCAGTCCCTGTAGACCCCTTCATGACTGAGAAAGCCTGGAACTTATACACAGCGTCATGAACAGATAAATCGGGATCACCCTGTATAATTGACTATTACTGTGTAAAACTGGCTATGTTTGTAATGTATTCACTATATGATGTAAAGTTTTCAAATGTTTTGCTAAAATTCATCCACTCTGAGCTCACTCTCAGCTGGATAACCAGGTCCTACATAATGCCAGTGGTCTCACACTTTAACACTACTTCCAGCTAGGGCCCTTATAAGGTGCTCAGGCACTTCTCCCACCCTTTTACGATGAGGATTCATTGCAGGCCAGTCTACACCTGGGTTACCGCATACTCCTACCAGACACAATTACCCATCTCCCACACTCTACTTCATGAGTACCCGACAGGAGAATACATTCACTGGTAGTTGTGGCGGAGGTCAGATGAAAGGGGAACAACTACAAACAGCAAACATTCCCTCTGTTGGAAGCCTTTGCAACAGAGTAACAATGCATCCTTTGCAGCAGAGCAACAACCAGTCTTAACACTTGTTTCAGTATTCGATTCTTCCACTTTCAGCCATGCAATAAGCAGCCTATTTGACAAAAGCAGAAAAGTTTGCAGCTGTTCCACAATTTCTCAGATTATGACCTTACTTCAGCCATCTTTGTCCTACTGTAGAACAGCACTACAGTACTGCTGTTACTTCAGCATTATTTGGAGGGCACATGATTCGAATTGTCAGTATATTTTTACACTGCCTCTAGAGGAGAAAAACTTAGATGAAAGGGTCTGGGAGAGATGAATACCCCCCCCCCCCCCCGTAAAATTCCGACACGCAGTTTAAAACATACCTACCCCATGAAGTGTAATATTTGAGCCTGGACAGAAACCCTGTAAACTTGGCGTTGAGCGAGTTCGCCATAAAACTAATTTCTAGAATGGCCATGTTCTGTAAATCTGACCAAAAACGTCCCTCTTGAAAGACTATTCAAGGACTGAACGTGAGTGAGGCCAGTGAAGTGTGTCGAAAGGGAAAGGCCATCTCCCCATCAGGGAATCGAATCCCGTTCTCCCATGTGACAGGTGGGGATACTCACGACTATACTAACAAGGCCCAGCTTCTTTAAGGGAGCTCTTTTCTTCATCAGCCTGCCCAGCTAGCTGACTTGAAGCTTTCCATCCCTTCAGTAAAGCCTTGCACAATTCATAGTTCTCCAGATTTGAACTTGAACAAAGAGAAGCCAACGGATTTGAACTCTTTGACTTTAAACACTCCTTTCAATAGCTTTTTCTCATGTTCTTCTTTTGCAGAGCTTTTCGCCAAAGGAGAGAGCCATGCAATATTACCCCAAAGTTATAGTCTATGGATAGTGATTTGCAGAGCCTATGTTACGAGGCAGCCAGGGTCACTAGCTTAACAAGCATCCTTGGTATAAGCAGCTACTTGTCTCGGCTGCTTTTGTGGCAGTAACACACAACTTGTGAAGCAAAACAAAAGAAATGAATGGATAGTCTCTAAAATAGGTCCCACTGAGATTTGAATTCGGATCGCTGGATTCAGAGTCCAGAGTGCTAGCCATTACACCATGGAACCCCTGGTCTGATCACTTCTTGAGTACTCATGTATTCAGATTTCCCCTTTCTGGTGGGTTTTTATGTCAGCATATACACGTCAGTTAAGCTTTGTCCCTTTGAACCCCATAGGACCAAATAGTCTACCAAAGTCTCCTTAGACCATCTACCAGCACTTTTACATCTATACAAGATGAACGAAGGGGCAGGAACTTAGACGCTGCCATACCAAACATTCTGGGGCCAAAACCGGGATGGCGCCAATCACCGTGCAGGAGTAGAGAGGAAGCTTGTTGAGAAATGTAAAGATGAGAGGGTCTGGGAGAAATTATTACCGCAGGGTAAAAATCCCACACATGGTTTAAGGCACCTCTGCCCCGTTCCCCATGAAGTGTAAAATTTGATCCTGGACAGAAAGCCTTTAGACTTGATGTTGAGTGGGGTCGCCATAAGATTCCTTCCAGAATGACCATATTCTGCATTTCTGACCAAAAAGGTCCCTCTTGAGAGACCATTCAAGGCTTGAAGTTGAGCGAGGTCAGTGAACTGTGTTGAAAGGGGAAGGCCATCTCCCCGTCAGGGAATTGAACCCCAGTCTCCCTCGTGACAGGGTGTGGTACTCACCACTATACTAACGACCACCTAGGGGCTACTGCCACTGTCGCCTTCTTTCTGTAGCAGAACATATGACTGTGTATTTTCTTTTTTTTAAAGAATTCTCTGCATCACCAGATTGCTTAGCAATCACTTGGCCCTGGGCTCTCCTTTTCCCACACATCCTGTCCCAGTAACCCACATATTTTCTTACTTCCTTTTGCAGACTCACTCAGTTTCCCTTACTATTTTCTCCCAGAGACCCTCCTTTCTCCTCACATTCTCTTCCAGAGAATGGCTTCTCCTCTCTCTTCCTGTGTTAGACAATTGTCTCCTCTCATTTCCTATCCCAAAACCACCTTTTTTTTCTCACTTTTAACCCCAGAGTCCTTCGTTCCCCCTTTTACTATATTTACAAGGAATACAGGTTTGTCCTTACCTGCCCCTGGGAGTAGAACAGATAGCTACCAATGTTCCCTTCTTTAAGGGAGCTCTTCTCTTCATCAGCCTTCCCTGCTAGCTGACTTGCAGCTTTCCATCCTTTCAGTAAAGCCTTGCACAATTCATAGTTCTCCGGATTTGAACTTGGACAAAGAGAAACCAATGGATTTGGTCTCTGTCTTTAAACACTTCTTTCAATAGCTCTTTCTCATGTTCTTCATTTACAGAGCTTCCAGTAAATCTACCAAAGCCTTTCTTTAGGATAATAAAGAAGATGATGCTCAGATTTATATGGGCAAATAAGAGACTGAGAATTCGGTATGATGTTTTGTGTAGGGCTAAAGGGAATTAGGGATTGGGTTTGCCTAACTTTAGGAAGTATAATTTAGTAGTGATATTATCACAAATAGTAGATTGGACATTTAATTCACAAGGGAAAGGTTGGGTAAATATGGAATGGATTTTAAGTAAGGCCCAGTTAGGGAAGATTGTTTGGATACCACATAAATTTTGTATATTAGATGTAAACACTAGTTCACTGACAAAGAAAGTTTTAAGTGTTTGCGATATAATATATAAGCAAAAGGGCTGGAAATATAATTCAGTATTGATTTCCTTGGTAGGTACGGAGTATTTCCCCCCAGGGATTTCTCACATTAGATGAGTGGTGTTACTGTAGGAAATGTATTTTTGCAATGCTCCCACAACCATTGAGGATGCCGGAGGCTATGTATCCATTTGAAAAATTGTTAAGCGTAAATGTGGCTCCAAAACAAGCCACCTCGACATATAAGATCCTTATGGATCTGGAAGGAACCAATCAGCCCCCATTCTTGGGAAAATGGAAAAAGGAGATTGGAACAGAAGTGAATGAGCAACAAAAGAATAAAATATTCAAAGTTGCACATGAAGGGATAAATATGAGCACAGTGGAAATGAATTACAAATGTTTGACAAGATGGTATGTTACACCAAGTGTGGTACATAAGAAGCAAGGGGATGTTTCACCTTTTATGTTGGAAAGGTTGTGGGAAAAAGGGAACAATGGAATATATATGGTGGGAATGCCTGAAAATGCAGGTCTATTGGAAGGAAATAATCTCATTACATTTAGGAATTATGTGGGATTACCTTGCAGAAAGACCCGTGGACGTGTTTATTTTATAACTCGGAACCTTCAGTTAAACTTCCAAAACAAGATACTATATAATTTACTATTTGCAGATAAGAGCCTGATCCCCAAGTTTTGGCGGTCCCCAGAGCCACCAAGAATAAATGATTGGATAAACAGTTGAAAATATTTATAGGTTGGAGGAGCTATATCATATGGAGGAGGATAAAATTGAAAAATTAAGGAAAACGTGGAGTGTTTGGGCAGATTTCAAAACATCTAAAAGTTACCTGGACCTGGTCTGGATTTCAGGGGGATAGTCTAGAGAGATTTTGGCGGAGTATCGGAAAGGGAGAGTGGGCGAGAAGGGGAAAGGTCACAGATATAGACAGATAAGTGTAATGAGGAAACTGAAATTAGGTAACAGGTGTGGACAGGGGTAATGGATGAGGGAGGGGAGGAAGATGGGTGGGTTTCGGGAAAGGTGCAATAAAATGGAATTTATGTATATCTGAAAATGTGTGTGTATTAGGTTGTTTTATATATTGTACTGAAGAACTTAAAAGATATAATAATAAAAAAAATAAGATTAGGGAATTAAGCAAGAGCACACCTAGATGGATTTATGAATTAGGATCGCTGGTTCCTAATGGCCTGAATGCTGAATTTTGACCTTACATGTTTCTTGAGCCATTATTAATGATATTATGGGATGTTACATCTGCTGTGTGGGGTAACATATGATGTAGAGGTAAACGAAAGAATTTTTGCCGCATGTTTTTAGCTGATTGGTCCCCGAATGTCACACGTGCATCCCCACTGATGTTTAGCAATTTGCACATGTATTATGTAATTAATAATTATATAGTTTTTTTTTAATTTACATCATTTTAAAATCATATATATATATATATATACATATATATATATATATATATATATATATATATATATATATATGATTTTAAAATTATGTAAATAAAAAAAATATATGTATATATATATATATATATATATATATATATACAGTTCAAAATAATAGCAGTGTGTTGAAAAAAGTGAATAAAGCTCAAAATCCTTCTAATAGCTTTTATTTCCATACACACAAATGCATTGGGAACACTACACATTCTATTCCAAATCAAAACATGAAGAAAAATATATCAAATTTGTGTTGTTCCTCTAAAACAAAATTGAAGAAAAGTGAATATTAGACTGTTCAAAAAAATAGCAGTGTTTGTATTCTTCTTTACAAACTCAAACATTCACTATATAAACTGAAAAATGTTTGAAGATTTTGCTTTCCTTTGAATCACTTAGTTAATATTTAGCTGTATAAGCACTGTTTCTGAGAACTGCTTTACATCTGTGTTGCATGGAGTCAACCAACTTCTGGCACCTGTGAACAGGTATTCCAGCCCAGGATGATTGGACTACATTCCACAGTTCTTCTCTATTTCTTGGTTTTGCCTCAGAAACTGCATTTTTGATATCACCCCACAAGTTTTCTATTGGATTAAGATGCGGGGATTGGCTGGCCACTCCATAACTTCAATCTTGTTGGTCTGGAACCAAGATGTTGCAGGTTTACTGGTGTTTGGGGTCGTTGTGTTGTTGGAACACCCATTTCAAGGGCATTTCCTCTTCAGCATAAGGCAGCATGACCTCTTCAAGTATTCTGATGTATTCAAACTGATCCATGATCCCTGGTAAATAGGCCCAACAACGTAGTATGAGAAACATCCCCATATCATGATGCTTGCGCAACCATGCTTCACTGTCTTCACAGTGTACTGTGGCTTGAATTCAGTGTTTGGGGGTCGTCTGACAAACTGTCTCCGGCCACTAGACCCAAAAAGAACTATCTTCCTTTCATCAGTCCACAAAATGTTGCGCCATTTATCTTTAGGCTAGTCAGTGGGCTGTTTGGCAAATTGTAACCTCTTCAGCACGTCTTTTTTTCAACAGTGGGACTTTGCGGGGGCTTCTTGCAGATAGCTTGGCTTCACATAGGCGTTTTCTAATTGTAACAGTACTCACAGGTAACTTTAGACCTTCTTTGATCTTCCTGGAGCTGATTGTTGGCTGAGTCCTTGCCATTTTGGCTATTCTATCCATTCGAATGGTAGTTTTTCGCTTTCTTCCACGTCTTTCAGGTTTTGATTGCCATTTTAAAACATTTGTGATCATTTTAGCTGAGCAGCCTATCATTTTCTGCACTTCTTTATATGTTTTCCCCTCTCCAATCAACTTTTTAATCAAGGTACGCTGTTCTTCTGAACAATGTCTGGAATGACAGACAGCCCAGAAATCTCAAAGAACTGGAAGACTTTTGTAAGGAAGAATGGGCAAAGATACCTCAAACAAGAATTGAAAGACTCTTGGCTGGCTACAAAGAGCGTTTACAAGCTGTGATACTTGCCAAAGGGGGCAGTACAAGATATTAACTCTGCAGGGTGCCCAAACTTTTGCAGATGCCATTTTTTTGTTTTCTGTTATTTTGAAAGTGTAAATGATGGAAATAAAATCTAACTTTTGTTGACATATTATAAGAATGTCTAATCTGTAATTTGATGCCTTTTGGAGATTTTTCCATCTTTCCTTGGCTTCTTTATGCACATTAATACACATTTTTAGCTGGGGTGCCCAAACTTTCGATCCCCACTGTATATGTGTGTGTGTATGTCAGTGACATACAGGACAGAAGGCTGTTATATACATATATTTGAGATTTAATACTGGGGTTTTAATTTTTAGCAATTAGCAAGCCGATATAGATTTACATCACTTACTTAGGATAGTAATAGCCAGCTCATGTAGGTATCATGTGGGAGGACTACTTTAACCACTTCAATACTGGGCACTTTTACCCCCTTCCTGCCCAGTCCAATGTTAGGTTTCAGCGTTCTCACACTTTGAATGACAATTGCATGCAACACTGTACCCAAACTAAAATGTTATCATTTTGTTCACACAACTAGAGCTTTCTTTTGGTGGTATTTATTCACCACTGGGGTTTTTATTTTTTGCTAAATAACAAAAAAAGAGAAAATTTTGAAGAAAAAAAAAACGGCTTCTTTATTTCTGTCATAAAAGTTTCCAAATAAATAATTGTTCTTCATAAATTTAGGCCAAGATGTATTCTGCTATATTTCTTTGTTTATTATTTAGTCTGTAGGAAAGTTAGAGAGTTCACAAACGATGGTATATATCTGAAGATTGATCAATCCTGATGTACTGATGGACAATCTAATTTATTGAGGCCCAAAAATGTCAGAACAGTACAGATCCCCCAAATGACCCGTTTTTGCAAAGTAGACAGTCCAACGTATTTCATAAGAGGCATGGCGAGTTTTTTGAAGTTGTCATTTTTTTGTCATAATTTTTCAGAAAATGAAGAAATTAAAAAAATGATTTTCACAATTTTTTGTTTTTTTTTACATACTGTCACCAGTGCAGTACAGCATCATATACCTGGTGTGGAGGTGATCAGGGACACTGACTGGTGAGATTACAAAAAAAAAAATTATAATTTTTTTTATTACATTTTTCTTTTTTTAAGATTTTTTTTTTCATATTAATCTATGACCAAAGTAGTATAATGTTACCATAGTAACACTGTACTACTTTAGGGAAGTGATCAGTTTTTTGGGTTTTTTTACACAATTTGATTGCTTATAGCAAATTTCTTTGCTATAAGCAAGCGTTTAACTGAATGAAATTGATTCATTCTGCTTTTTTTTGTTGTGATTAGCTGTTATTGGCCACAGCTAATCACATGACACAGATGGGCTGTGACTAGCCCATCCTGTGCATGTGATCACTGTGACTATTCACAGCTAGACACACTTGTATACAATGGATGGCATGAAAGGAAGCCATCCATTGTATACAACTGTCCTGACCTGCTGTGATTGGTCACAGCAGGTCACATGGTACTGGTAACGGGGCTGGTACACAGATCGGTCATCGGCTGTATCTGAGGTACACAGTCGGTGACAGGTCTCACCACAGCGCGGCCCTGCGGGCACGTGCAAAGCGCATTCCAGGAATGATGTCGCGATTCCCTCCCGGAGGGGCGAGAGGTTTGCTCGGTCGTCATTTGACTATAGGCCAGGTGGGAAGTGGTTAATATGGCCACTAATGCGGTGGTTTATTATTTATTTCATACTTCCGATTGTTTGGAATTTTGTAAGTGCACAATAGTGGATATTGTAGGCATTCGTATAGGTCACATCAGTGATGCAGTCTTACAATTTGACCGGTATATGAGGGAGTTTACATTTTCGTTTAGCAAATTATACCTGCAAAGTTAATCCAAATGGCACTAACAACTTATTGGCTGCTAGTGCAGCTAACTAGTTGAGGATATTCCAGTGGGGCTACAAGAAAAAATACATGGGCCGCTCCATATAAGTACCTATGACAAAAATGGCCACACAGAGACAACCACACACCTTCAGAGCGTTGTGGCATCCAATCATTTCCACCTGTGGAAGGCACGTGACCCTGTGGTGCAATGCACAGGGGAGAGGCTAGATGATGTCACGACGCTGATTAGCACACCGATTCACTGTCACAGCAGATGAGTGGAAGAGATCTGTGTATGTTGTTGTAACAACGTTGTTTTTTTTTAATACAAAAATATACTCATTTACCTAACATAATATCAAAATATCATAAATCTTAATATCTTTTCCCCCCTCCCATCACCCCCCTCCCAATATACCACATACCTCCACCCCATCCATCCCTTCACAGCCTCTACTCTGCATTTTTCTACTAATTCTAGAGATCCTAATCCAAGAATAAAGCCATATTAATTGTATATTAGTCACCTATAAACTCTAGGATTAAATTTGACTTTTTAAATTCCTCCCATTTCTTCCATCTTATTTGGAAACTCTCCATCTTAACTTCATTCATATGCTAAAGTTCCTCCAATCTACATATCTGATCCACCCTGTCTACCCAATCTTTTATTTTTGGTGCCTCTTGTTCTCTCCAAAATTTGGGTATCAATCCCTTCGCTGCATTCAGATAATACAATAAACCAGATTTTTTATATTTTTTAACGGATAGCTTAGTACCATGAAAAAGGCAAATCTCTGGGTCATTTGGGATATTAACCTCCGTTATTTTCTGAATTAGGCGTACTATTCTCCTGCAATACTCTTGGGTTTTAGGACACTCCCACCAAATGTGATACATTGTACCTCTTCCTCCACATCCACGCCAACATAAAGTTGAATTGTCTCCACTTAATCTGTGTGCTACACTCGTGATATACCATCTTGCCAAACATTTGTAATGCATTTCTACCTCCTTCATATTTATATTCTCATGAATTAAACTATACATTTTCCTTTGCTTTTCTGCATCTATTGTTACTTATAAATCCCTTTCCCATTTCTCTATAAAAGATGGCCTTATATCCGTGATTATTCCAGTGAGGATCTTATATATTTTAGAAATATCATGTTTCCCATCTCCACGTGTGTCTAATAAGTGCTCAAAAGGGTTCCAGTCCTCTTGTTCTCAATGGCCTTGGAAGCTTCCCTATAAAATGTTTCAATTGAAAATAATGCCACTCATCCATTCTCATAAATGTTTCACTCTTTTTTTTCAATTCCTTAAGTGAACCTACTTCCTCACCCACCATTATATCTCTTAATTGTACATCTTCCTTCTTTATCTTCTTCCCTGTAATACTTTCTTTACCTGGAGGGAAAAACTCTGTGGACCCTAAAGGCATTAACAGTGAATTAAATTCCCACCCCATTTGTTTGTGTAGAATATCCCAAACTTAAAACATTACGTGTGAACAGACTTGTGCTATCTGCTAATCCTCGGTATTGTGGAGGTGACCATACAGTTCTACTAAAACTAGTATAACTTAGTGTATATTCTATTTTTACCCAACTTTTCCCATGTGCATTATGTGTCCAATCAAAAATTCTCGCCAATATTACCGAATTATAATATCTTTCAAGCCTGGAACTCCCAGTCCACCTTTCTCTTTATTTCTACTTACAATTTCATGACTTATTCTATGTTAAAAAAAATTTAATTATTCTAAAATATGCTTCTGTTAGTTTAATTGGTATCATTTTGAAATTTTTATAGACTTTTTGGAACAATTACCATTTTTATCAGGTTTATATGACCTATCCATGACAGAGTTCCCCCACCTAATTTCCTTAGTTCATCCTTGATCTCATTTAATAATGGGATATAATTTGATCTATATAAGTTCTTGGAAGATGCAGTTAATTTTATACCTAAATATTTTAATTCTTTTTCTCTCAAACAAAGGGAAATTCCTCCTGTAACATATTTTTCTCTCTATTTAGAAGATTTATATTTAAAATCTCTGTTTTAGTTGGATTCGTTTTTAAATTTGACATCTCCCCATATTCCATCAATGATTTAATTAAATTTGGCAATGTTATCCTTGGGTTTCCCACATAGAACAGCATGTCATCTGCATAAGCTGCCACCTTATGCTCTGTATCTCTTATCCAAATTCTTTTATATCTGTATTATTCCTTATTGTAGCCAAAAGAGATTCCAGTGATAAAACATATAACAGTGGAGACAAATGGCATCCCTGACTTGTTTCTTTTTGCATCCCAAAATACTCTGATAATTCCCCATTAACCATGATTGCTGCAGAGGGTTGACTATATAATTTCCTTATCCATTCTCTCATTCTGGGTCCCATCCCCAATACTTCCAATGTATCCAACATATAATCCCCAGTCTACTCTATCAAATGCCTTTTCAGCAACAATCGAGAGGGCCACCGCAGAGATTTTCTCTTTCCTATATATCCTTGTATGAGAAACAGAGATCTTAATCCGTTATCTCTACCCTCTCTCCCTGGGACAAAGCCCACTTGGTCTGTATGTATCCATTCCGGCATTAGGTCTTTCAGCCTATTTGCCAAAACTTTTGCATATAGTTTAGTATCTGTGTTTAATAAGGAAATCGGTCTATAATTTGAACAGTGAGTATCATCTTTACCTTTCTTATGTATGAGCACTACATGAGCTTGCAGGTATTCCCTCCTCATTTCCATCTCTCCTCCCAATGCATTCATATATATCCTCAGTTTGGGTACTAATCGTTCTTTATATTTTTTGTAATATCTCACTATGTACCCATTGGGTCCTGGACTTTTCCCAGCTGTAGTACCTTTTAATGCTAAATGTAGTTCTTCCTGCGTTATTGCTAATTCAAGGGATTTTAATTGTTCCTCACTTAATTTCGGTAATCCTGCCTTTTTTAAGTATGTCTGTCTTTTTTCTATTTTTTCTACTTCATCTTTACGGGGAATAATATTATATAGCTTATTATAATATTCTTTAAACACTTTAGCTATATCTGTAGTTGAATACACTAATTCTCCTTTATTATCTCTTATTTTCTCTATATAGTTCCTAGATTTTTTTTTTTTCTCTGAGCCCTCATTAAATATTTTCCTGGCCTGTCTCCCCATCTATATCTCTCACTTATTTTATTAAACACTCTTATCTTCTTCCAGAAAATTATTTAATTCTTCTCTTTTATTTATTACCCTCTGCATAATCTCTTTTGTTACTCTGTTTATGTATCTGCTCTAACTCAGAGTTCACTAAGAAGCGTATTTATTTTTTCTCTTCTTTCCCTCTTCTTCTTTGCTCCTGTCACTATCAAGATTCCTCTAATATAGACCGTATGAGCCTCCCACACCGTTGCTACAGACACTTCCCCAGAATCATTTTCCTCAAAAAATTGCTCTATTTCTTTTTTTAATTTTCTGGTCCGTCTCTTGATCCTGGAGAAGTGTCTCATTTAATCTCCATAATTTTCCCCCATTCTGCTAATTTCCCCATAATAATTGCATTGTGACAGGAGCATGATCCAATATTGACATCACTTCTATTTTTACTTTGACCAGAGACTAAATAAGTCGATGGTCCAACAATATATAATCCAATCTTGAGTACATCTCGTGCATGAGAATAAAACGTATAGTCTCTGTCCTTCATGTGCTTAATTCTCCATATATCTACAAGTTGGCATTAATATAAAAAAATTTTCAAGGATTTCGGAGACCTACTGCCATCTCTCTGCACAGGAGACATCACATCTATCTGAGGATCCATGCAAAGAATAAAATCTGCCACAATTTAAATGACCTTCTTTGCAATCCAATAATTTCCTCAGAGTATTTATTAGGAATACCTCCGGTTTCTTATTCGGACAATAAATATTTGCTAATGTGCAGTCTGTTTCCTGTAATTTTCCCTTCAAAAACAGAAATCTCCCTTCCAGATCTACCAATCTCTCTTCCAACTTAAACCTTATATTTTTTGCAAAACCTATTGCCACTCCCTTGGCACGTTTGGGGAATCTGTATAGAACCACATTGGATAATATCTGTAATTTAGTTTCACATTTGTTTCTCGCACCAAATGTGTCTCCTGTAAAAAAAAAAAAAAAAAAAAACACTTAAGAAAATCTGTGCTGAATTTCTTTAAGAATACTAAATTTCTTCCCAGGGCTATTTAATCCTATAACATAATAATTCACAAAGTGAATCTCTTCCATTCTTCTCTTCTTCTTCTCCTCTCCTCCATCTTCCCCCATCTCTTCCTCTCTCCTCCATATCTTCCCCTTCCTTCTCTAGGATTTCTTCAGACTAATGTATCTCCTACTGTTTCGCAGAGTCTTAAACTACCTACACCCTCCTCCCACCCGCCCTTCCAACCCTCCTCCCCACCCTCCCTTTTTAGGCAAATATTTTGCCTATGAATCATTTGTGGTCCTAATCCCTCCCTTGATTGCACTTTAGGGTGAAGCTCTGAGCATGCACATCTCAGCCCAGTTACACTCCCCCAACGTCCCACCAGGGTAGCCAATAAGAGGAGATCAAAACAAAAAGAAGAGAGGGAGGAACAACAGAGGGAAAGGAAGAGAGAATGGGGAGGGGTAGAGAAAAAAAAACCCAACATCAACACCCCCTCTCTTCCTCCACCCCCTCCCATCATACTCTCCTCCCCTCCCCCCTCAAGTTTTCCCCCGGGCCACCTGCCACCTCTCTATATTCCACCTCTCTTCCTCCCCGACACCCCACCCATGAATATCTATGTATTGCAACTCAAGTCTCTCACTCTCAATTCTTCAGGAAACTTTAGTCTTGTGGAGCGCCCATTTTTCCAACCGATTAATCATGCTGGTAACCTCCAGCTATATGGAACATTCTGCTTCCTCATTTGTTCTACTAATGGTTTCAAAGTTCTCTTTCTTAGCAATGTCTCTGCAGCGAGATCAGCAAAGATCTGTATGTCTATTTCCACGTATTTTATAGCTGCTCTTCCTTTCATCCTCTTCCAGATCTCTTCTTTGTCACGGTAATGATGGAATTGAACAATGACATCTCTCGAGTTTCCTTTTCTACCTTCTTGATGATGTCTCCTAATGCTATACACCCCATCAATTTTATAGGGTTATGCTGCAGATCTATCCATTATTGTGTTTAACATTTTCTCTATTGTTTACCTCAAATCTTCTCCTTGAGATATCTCTGGAAAGCCTCGTATCCTTAAGTTACATCTTCTATCCCTATTTTCCTGATCTAATTTATATAGCAGATTTCTATGTTCTTTTTTCATTTCCACCATTTGTTTTTCTAAGGACTGAATCACTTGGGCATGTTTATTTTTTTCTTCCGTCTCCTCCACTCTAGATAGCGCCTGCCCCAGATCTTTATGTAACTTTGCCATTTCTCATTTTAAAGATTTTTACAAACCTTTAAACATTCCTGCTATTTCTGATTTAGTTGGCAGGTGTGTATCTTGCTCTTCTAAATTTTCTGACAAACCTATTTTCTCAATATCGGCTTCTTCTAAATTTTGACTAATATTAGATAGTCCCAGGCATAATCTGGAGCTCTCTCCAGTACTATTTTCCATCAGACACTTTTCATTTATTCCAATTTGTCTCTCGGGAGTCCGTTTTTCCTGCCCTGGAATATATTTTTTAATTGAACTTGATTGGGGAGCCTTTGATCCACCTCCTTTTTGTTGCTTTGTTTTTCATTTTGATTTATATCTAATATCTTAGGAATTCAAAGTTCCACACTTCCAACAAAATGTTTTTCTCTTCTCTCTCGCCTTCACCACCTCTCCTCCCTTATATCCTCCTCTCTTCCTTTCTCCTGTCTCCCTCATTAACCCCCTTCAGGAACAAAAATTATTTTCAAATTTTCTTTTTTTATTTATCCTTCATCCGTTTGAATACAGGACCCTCAATAGTCTCCATAATGACCCCTAAGTGCAACCCTCACAACATCGAAATTTACTTCATTTTTCATTTAACACTTAAAATGTGTCACATTCCATACCCTTCTGCCACTCTCACTCACTCGTTTAGCTCTTACTTCTTCACTTCTTGGGGGGGGCGCTGGCGTCTGATATATTCACCGACGGGGGTTGCAAGAAGAAAAAAAAAACCTTCCAGTTCAGTACACTTTTGAAAATGGGGATCTCAGCATGTGACACCCTTTGGGTCCCGGCACTACAACAGTGTCAGAGAGAGATTCAATTTAGGGTTGTGAGGGAGATGAGGAAGACCGAAGCTGCATGTCCTCCCGTATACCAGCCGGCATCTCCCTCCTCTCTCCAATGCTCCTTTGCGGCTGTTCACGTGGCCACCCAGCGTCTTCCGGGCTCTGGCTTCCAGGGCTTTCCACCTCCTACTCCTCTGTTTCAGCCCGCTCCACCACTCCCCCCTGCACACCGGGGTCTGTGGGAGACAGACTGGGCAGCACCAGAGCTATGGCTGGCAAGTCTCCCTCACCACTTCCAGGCTACAAGCTCACCGGCAGGACGCTGGAGGAGCCTGGTGTCAGGAGATCTTACATCGATCTCCCATTCAGTGCCATGCTCAGGCTCCTCCCCCCACACTGATTCATGAACAGGCATTCAGAGGAGAATTTGTCTCCTCTGAGAATGCCAGAGATCTGACGTAACAGCGTTTTTATATGCTCATTGTATCTGGTGCGATTTAGCACCTTTCAAATGTGAGTGGCCAATTTATAAGGTTTAATAAAATAGTTGTTTTAAGGATAAAGCAATTTTGTGTTTCCTATCTTTTTCATCATATATGTGGTGTGGAAGAGAGATTGATAGAGTGGTGACCTCTGGAGGAAGAGACCGTATTTTGGATACATATACCAGCACATGTCTGCCTCTTGGGACACGTTCACTTTTGATTGATATATGTGCACTATATATTTTGCATTCCTTTTGGTCTAGATTCTTTATAGGGAAGCACTGTACTGTATATTATATTCAGAAATATCTCAGATTGACAACTTTTGAGTAAAAAAAAAATACATTTTCAATTTCTTCACATTTTCTGAAAAATTTGCGACAAAAAAATAAAGTCTTCAGAAGACTCCCCATGCCTCTTAAAACATACATTGTGGTGTTTGCTATCCAAAATGGGGTCATTGTTCTGGTGCTCCAGGACCTCCAAAACTACGATAAGTAGTCAAGAAATTAGATGTGTAATTTGTGCCCCTAGAACACCAAACTGTGCTTATTGGATGTGGGGCCCCTCTGTGGCTAGGCTGTGAAAAAGTCTAACGTGTGGTATTGTCATACTCAGGAGGAGTTAGTGAATGCATTTTGAGGTGTGATTTTAAGTATGCCTATGCTGTGTAATAGAAATATCTCATAGACGAGCAACAAGCTCAGAGATGGTGAGCATGGATTAGGACCACACCCAGGAAGGAGCCTCACCATGGCTTGGAGCGGGAGCTCAATGTGAGGGCTCCCAAGCACCTCCAGTGTCCTGCTGAGAAGGGGAGAGATGTGCGGGAAACCCTTGAGAGACTAGTCGGGAATGGGGGGGCTTGCCTGGCAGGGAGCGTGGACCGAGGACCTCCGGGAGTGGTGGCCATTGTGGCGGGTCTTCCTGTGCTCTCGGCCTGATGCTGTGTGTTCCCCTGAGCTCAGTGGATGCCAGGTGATCTGCCGCCAGGGAGCTCTGGGAGGCAGAGGAGCCTGCCAGCGTTTCTTGGAGCAAGGGAGACGCCGGCTCTCTTCCTCCTGCACACCGGACCGTGGCAGCTGGAGACACGCAGAAACGGGCTGGGTGAACCCCCCCTGCAATCCACTCATTGTGTGAGGGGAATGTTGAGGGCAATGTTCCCCAGAAGAGAGTACCTGGAGCCGCTTCACCCCTCACTTGGAGTAAAGGAAGAGATGTCCTAAAGTGCGGGAAAGTCTCTGAGATAAGTTCAATCTCTATAGAAACCAGAGATCTCACATGGGAGAGAAGTATTCCTGTTTTGAGTGCGGGAAGTGTTTTTCATGTAAGTCCTATTTTATATATACCAGTGATAATACAAGAGGGAGCAGCCATACCCTTATTCAGAGTGCGGGAAATGTTTTTCATAGTAGTCCAGCCTGCATATATATCAGAGACCTCACATGAGGAAGATGCTATATCCTTGTTCTAAGTGCTGGAAATGTTTTCTCAGATAAGTCTAGACTTTACATATATCAGAGATCTTACACAGGTGAAAAGCCATATGTCTGTCCTGAGTGCAGGAAACACTTTTCAGTGAAGCCCAGTCCTCACACACATCAGAGATCTTACACGGAGGAGAAGTTGAACACCTGTTTGGAGTGCGGGAAATTTTTTTCAGAGAAGCCCTTTTCTTCATATATGACAGAGATCTCATACGGGGGAAAAGCCGTTTTAGGGATAAGAGGGTGAGAGGGGCAAAAGCACTGAGAATAATATATTGCATGGGAACTGAACTGTATGTATTGAACTATATGTTTGAACTGAGGAGGGGTATGGGGAGGGGATAGGTAGTTTAAGACTGCGAAATAGTGGGAGAAACATCAGTCTGGAGAAAACCTAGAGATCAAAGGGGAAGATGTGGAGGAAGAGAGAAGAGATGGGGAAGATAGAGGTGTGGAGAGGAGAAGAATGGAAGAGATTCACTTTGTGACTTATAATGTTAAAGGGTTAAATAGCCCTGGGAAGAGATTTGGGATTTTTAAAGAAATTCGACATATTTTCTTCAGTTTTTTTTTTTTACAGGAGACACATTTGGTGCAAGAATCAAATGTGAAATTAAATTCCAGATATTATCCAATGTGGTTTTATGCAGATTACCCGGTTAAACATGCCAAGGGAGTGGCAATAGGCTTTGCGAAAAATATAAGGTTTAAGCTGGAAGACAGATTGGTAGATCCGGAAGGGAGATTTCTGTTTCTAAAGGGAAAATTACAGGAAATAGACTATACATTAGCAAATATTTATTGTCCGAGTAGGAAAACGGAGGTATTCCTAAAAAATACTCTGAGGAAGTTAATGGATTTCAAAAAAGGCAGTTTAATTGTGGCAGGTGATTTCAATCTCTGCATGGATCCCCAGATGGATATGACGTCCCCTGTGCAGAGAGATGGTAGTAGGTCTCTGAAATCCTTGAAAAAAATGTCCACCAATGTCAACTTGTAGATATATGGAGAATTAATCACATGAAGGACAGAGACTATACGTTTTATTCTCATGCACATGAGATGTATTCAAGACTGGATTATATATTGCTGGGCCATCGACTTATCGAGTCTCTGGTCAAAGTAAAAATAGAAGTGATGTCAATATCGGACCATGCCCCTGTCACAATGCAATTATTATGGGGAAATGAGCAGAACGGGGGAAATTATGGAGGTTAAATGAGACACTTCTCCAGGATTCAGAGGTGGATCAAAGAATAAAAAAAGAAATAGAGCAGTTTTTTGAGGAAAATGATTCTGGGGAAGTGTCTGTGGCAATGGTGTGGGAGGCTCATAAGGCCTATATTAGAGGAATCCTGATAGCGATTGAAGCAAAAAAGAAGAGGGAAAGAAGAGAAAAAAATTAACACGCTTCTTAGTGAACTCTGTAAGTTAGACATAAAATAACAAAAGAGATTATGCAGAGGGTAATAAATAAAAGAGATGAATTAAATGCATTTCTGGAGGAAGATAAGAGAAGAGTGTTCAATAAAATAAGTGAGAGATATAGATGGGGAGATAGGCCAGGAAAGTATTTGAGGGCTTAGAGAAAAAAAAAAATCTAGGAACTATATAGAGAAAATAAGAGACCACAAAGGAGAATTAATGTATTCAACTAAAGATATAGCTAAAGTGTTTAAAGAATATTATTTTTTTGTTCCATAAAAGTTTATTTAGAAGTGACAACATATTACAGTAAAATATACAGAAATGCACATACAGCCTCAATCAGGTCATAGACACAGCTTAAACCAAAATACAGGAAGAAACAACATGGTAGAGTGCGACACTGTGGACAACATAAGCATGTCAAGTTACGGCAGAGATAGGCCTGTAGTACTCAAGTTTCACAAATATACAATATAGAAGGTAATAACAGCTTACTGCCACCAATTGATTAATGGCGTACTGGCCTATGCAGGGAGGAAATGAACCTTCGGAGCCTAAACCAAAAGCAGTACGCTATCAGGAGGCTAAGTGAGCATCGCAGTATAAGAGAAGATGTTGTGAGTACCATTGACTATCCTAGAAGAGGTAAGCTAACCATATACCAAGTAATCCTGAATGAAACGAAGACTAAGCCTGATTGAAGACTAAGAGCTTGTCGAGAAAGGAAGAGAAAAAAAAAAGGGAATAGAAAGAAGGAAAGAAAAGAAAAGAACAGTAAAAGGAGAAGAATGGGAGTCATAGTAGAGAAAGAAGAAAAAAAAAAAAAAAAAAAAAAGGGGGGAGGGAGAGTAAGGGGAGAGGGAGAATGGGGGATAAGAGGCAAAAAAAAAAAAAAAAAGGGGTAAGCAAGGGAAGCGAACGGTCCGGGTTGCGAAGTTTGTGTCAACATTGCTATTGGAAATCGTAAATGAGAGTGTCAAGAACCTAAACATTCACCAAAGCGAAGCAGGCAAATGCAAATTACCGGAAAGGAGGTCATAACCATGCAGATTATGAAAGAACCAGGGGCATAACCAGAGGTAGGGCTGAGCTCAATCAGGTATCCCGACCCATGAGAGATCCGAATTCAGGGGTAGTTACAAAGTGTGTCCAGCAGGCCCAAACATGTGAGTATTTAGTTGGCATATCAAGTGCAGTCGCAATCAGTTCCTCCATCTCTGCCACTTTGCCCACTCTCTGCCACTTTGCCCACTTTAAAGAATATTATAATAAGCTATATAATATTATCCCCCACAGCTCCATAAGTAAAGATGAAGTAGGAAAAATAGAAAAAAGACAGATAAAATTAAGTGAGGAGCAATTAAAATCCCTAGAATCAGCAATAACGCAGGAGGAAATACACTTAGCATTAAAGAGCACTATAGCTGGGAAAAGTCCAGGACCTGATGGATATACAGTGAGATAATATAAAGAATTATTAGTACCTAAAATAAGGATATATATGAATGCATTGGGAGGAGAGATGGAAATGAAGATGGAATCCCTACAAGCCCATGTAGTTCTCATACATAAGGAAGGTAAAGATGATACTCACTTTTCAAGTTACAGACCGATTTCCTTATTAAACACAGATACCAAACTATATGCAAAAGTTCTGGCAAAAAGGTTGAAAGACCTAATGTCGGAATGGATTCACATAGACCAAGTAGGCTTTGTCCCAGGGAGAGAGGGTAGGTGGTACTCTCTATCGATGATGAAAAGGCATTTGATAGAGTAGATTGGGGATATATGTTGGATACATTGGAAGTATTGGGGATGGGACCTAGAATGAGAGAGCGGATAAGGAAATAATATAGTCAACCCTCTGACAATTCCCCGTTAACCATAATTGCTGCAGAGTATTTTAGAATGCAGAATGGAACTAGACAGGGATGCCCTTTGTCTCCATTGCTATATGTTTTATCATTGGAATCTCTTTTGGCTACAATAAGGAATAATATAGATATAAAAGGAATTTGGATAGGAATAGGAGATACGGAGCATAAGGTGGCAGCTTATGCAGATGACATGCTGTTCTATGTGGGAAACCCAAGGATAACATTGCCAAATTTAATGAAATCACTGAAAGAATATGAGGAGATGTCAAATATAAAAATTAACCCAACAAAAACATAAATTTTAAACATAAATCTTCCAAATAGAGAGAAAAATAGGTTACAGGAGGAATTTCCCTTTGGATAGAAAAAGAATTGAAATATATAGGAATAAAATTAACTGTATCCTCCAAGAACTTGTATAAATTGAATTATATCCCATTGTTAAATGAGATCAGGGATGAACTAAGGAAATTAGGTGGGGGAACCCCGTCATGGATAGGTCGTATATATTTGATAACAATGGTGATTGTTCCAAAAATATTATATAAATTTCAAATGATACCAATTAAACTACCAGAAGTATACTTTAGATCAATTAAAAAAATGTTAAGATTTATTTGGAGGAATAAAAAAAACGAGAATAAGCCAGGAAATTTTATGTAGAAATAAAGAGAAAGGAGGATTGGGAGTCCCAGATTTAAAAAGATATAACTCGGTAATAATGGCGAGAATTTTTGACTGGATATATGCAGAGGGGAAAAGCTGGGTTAAAATAGAAAATATACTAAGTAATACTAAATTAAGTGGAATTATATGGTTACCCCCACAATACAGAGGATTAGCAGACAGTACAAGTTTGTTCACATTTAATGTTTTAAGAGTTTGGGATGTTTTACAGAAACAGATGGGATGGAAATTTAATTCATTGTTAATGCCCTTAAAGTCCACAGAGCTTTTCCCGCCGGGTAAAGAAGGTATCACAGGGAAGTGGATTAAGAAGAAAGATGCACAATTAAGAAATATAAATATGCAGGAGGTAGAAATGAATTATAAGTGTTTGGCAAGATGGTATATCATACCGAGTGTGGCAAACAGATTGAGTGGAGATAATTCACCTTTATGTTGGCGTGGTTGTGGCGGTAGAGGCACAATGTATCACATATGGTGTGAGTTTTCTAAAATGCAAGAGTATTGGGGGAAAATAGTAAGCTTGATTCAGAAAATTACAGAGGTTGATATTCTAGTAGACCCAGAGATTTGCCTTTTTTATAGTACTAAGCTTTCAGTTACAAAATACAAAGAATCTGGTTTATTGTACTATTTGAATGCAGCAAAGGGACTGATACCCAAGTATTGGAGGAGACAGGAGGTACTGAAAATAAAAGACTGGGTGGATCAAATATGTAAATTGGAGGAACTTTATCATTTGAATGAAAATAAGATAACAGTCAAGGCTAGCCTTAGAGGTTATGGGGGATTAACATAGAATAATATGGAAACATATTTTGTTCTTCTTTTATAGGGATTACGATCTCCAGAAATGAACAGGAAAATGCAGAGCAATAGGGGTCAGGGATTGGATGGGGGGGAAGATGGGTGGTAAATAGGTAGGGGGTGGAGGGGGGACGGGGAGGGGAAAGGGATGAAACGGTAAATGTTTTGATAATAAGCTAAGGTTTTAATGAGTATGTTTGTATAACTTTTTTATCTGAAAAATTTATATATATTTAAATAAAAAGGAATATCTCACAGATTGACAACTTTGCATAAAAAAACACATTTTCCTTTTTTATTACACATTTTTAAAAAAACGTGGCAAAACAATGAAATCTTCAGAAGACTCCCCACGTCTTTTAAAACATACCTTGGCGTGTTTGCTTTGCAAAATGGGGTCATTTGATTTGGGTTATTTTTACCAAAAAAGTAGTACAATATATTTTGACCTAAATTTCTGAAGAAAGTATATTTATTTGCAAAATTTTATAACAAAAATGTAAACTTTTTTTTCATTTATCTAGCAAAAAATAAAACACCCAGTGGTGATTAAATACCAAGCTCTATTTGTGTGAAAAAAAATTGTAAAAATTTCATTTGGATACAGTGTTGTATACCTTAGTAGTTGTCATTCATAGTGTGAGAATGCTGAAGGTTGGCCTGGACTGGAGGGGCGTGAAGGTGTCTGGACTTGAGGTGGTTAGGGGAGCTCTTCTCTTCATCAGCCTGCCCAGCTAGCTGACATGAAGCTTTACAGCTCTTTAGTAAAGCCTTGCACAATTCATAGTTTTCTGGATTTGAACTTGGACAAGGAGAAGCCAATGGATTTGGACTCTGACCTTAAACACTCCTTCTTTCAATAGCTCTTTCTTATGTTCATTTACAGAACTTTTCTCCAAAGGAGAGAGCCATGCAATATTTTCCCAAAGTTGGAGTCTATGGATAGTGATTTGCAGAGCCTATGTTACAAGGTAGCTATGGCGCCGCCCCCCCCATTCTTCCAGGACCCAACTCATAAATTTGAGCCCATCTGCAGCCTCAGTATTCTGGAACTAGTCCTACCAAGCTGGGTGTGAATTGTGCTGACATGGATCCTGTCAGGAAAGGAAAATTACAGTAAGTATCTGTCATTCAATTTTCTGTTTTTCTGACAGCTCTATGTCAGCACAGCTGGAAACTAACTAGCCACACAAGGGAGGGATAATGCTACACACTCCTCAATTCTGGCTACCAAGCAGAAGCCAGGATGCCTCTGCCAAACTCAACTGTCATTAAGACTGCTTCTATACTATAATGAGCCGTGAACATATATATTGACTCCCATGTAGCTGTCTGGGCACACGTGGTAGTACAAACAGGCTCTAATGTAATCTGTCAGTAGCAGGGCTCTGTCATCTGAGCAGTGGAGCAGCTGTGGCAACAAGCAGCTGCAAGGGGAGCTTGAGGAGAGGTGTTAAAGATGGCCGCAACTCTATTCGGACTGCTGGAGCACACGCTGGAACGCACCCTGTTCACCAATTGGTCTTGAAGAAGGAACTCTGCTTATGCTCCAAAACGCATCACCACTCCATGCTCACGTCACTCCTGGTCCGTGAACAGCGTGCGTACCCAGCTTGTGCTCCAGCAGTCCGAATAGAGCAGCGGCCATCTCCTCAAGCTCCCCCTGCAGCTGCTGGCTGGCACAGCGGCTCCATCGCTCAGAGGATTGAGCCCTGCTACTGATGGACTACATTAGAGCCTGTTTGTACTACTACATTGTGTTTTTAATCACTTTTTATTAAAATTGACCTGGAATACTGCACTTAGAAACACCTTTTCTGTTTCACCTATAATTTTTACAATGTTTAAAACACATATTACAAGTTTTTTTGTGCCAATTTCTCTCATTTAAGAATATGTTAATTTACCTATATTTCTATTTGACAGGATATTGAAATGAACATCAAATCTGACCATGGCAAAACGGACTTTTTACCTTTTAGAACACAGTTTGCTGGAGAGGATTCTTGGTGATAGTGAATGAACTCTAAAATTTTTTGTAGTAAAAAACCCTCTGACATTGGGCATACCCTTTAATGTATACAGAAAATGAATCCTGACTATTCAATGAACAGTTTGAGGAGCGAAGTGCAAATATGGTATACTATAGCAATACAATTATTATTTTACTAAAAGTAAACTAAAAGTAAACAAGATGGAATCTGGCTGGTTGCTATGCTTACAGAACTTGTCATCTGCTATTTTTTTTTTAATTAACAGGGCTGGCGATTAGCAATATATTTAGGCACTTGTGGGGAAAATGCTGTCAAGTACATATGTCTTCAGAAGTCCCATGACAATTTTTTTTTTTTGGTGATTAAAAAACGTTAAAGAAAGCACAGTAATCAGAAAATCAAACTAAATCAATATTCGATGTGACCACTTTTGCCTTTTGAACATATCTTACTGCAGGATGAAGTTATGACAGATCATAAGCCCCCAGATGCATGATGGATAAGAATCTGCCTTTATGTCTTAGCAGTCAGCATGTCATCAATTGTGAACAAATTACCAACTCCATTTGCAGAAGTGCAGTCCAAGCCTACAGGAAACTTCCATTATGATTCACTGTAGATGGCAAGCATTTACTAAACTCTTTTATGCAGTGCTATTGGTTTTTGTTTAAACATGTGCAATAAACAAGCATGATGCCTCTTGAGAATGTCAGGAAGACGAAACGCCACGTCGGGGCATAGCAGGAAGGAATGTCATCCCACACAGCGAAACTGGAAGTGGTTAATACAGGAGAAGGTGGCAGTGAGAGAGCCAGATCTGTGTTATCCCTATGCTTATGATAAAACTTGCGTTTTTATCCTGGTGCAAGGGTATGCACCTAACAATGTGAGTGGGCATCGTGGAAGTGGTTTTTAATAAAAGGTTTTAAAGATTTCACAGTCTCCCTCCATCTCTCACTACATGTTGTGTGAGGCATTTAAAAGGAAGGAGTGCAGCTGGACCAAGAAGGAGAAGGCTGATGGTGGTTATCCATGATACTAAGAGTTGTATGACTCACCTGAGATAGGTAGTCATATAAATCTGATGAGTGTTCTGTGTTTATTGTGGAGGATTTTGGGAACACTATGGCACTGATTGTTGAGCACAGGCACTTTAATAAGTTTGAAGGCATTGTGCATTATACTGTGAATAATTGGAAGCACGTGGATACTTTATATGCACAGAGAGATTTTATTGAAGCACAAAGAACACTTTATTGAATCATGTTTAATCGGGCCCAATGTTCTGTTTACCCTGTCCATCTCCAGGTTAGCCAGAGGAGTAACGTCCAAAATTTTGTGGAAGATCGCTGTAACTGTGTCTTGAACGTGTTCCAGACCTGTGGCCTCTGGAAGGCCCTGAAGCCGCAAGTTGTTGCGACGGCTCCGGCCCTCCAGCTCCTCCAGATGAAATTAGAGAGCTACCACTGTAGCTCCGCCAGACACCTGCGTGGTCTCCAGAGCTGTCACCCGAAGGTCCAGGGCCGCCACAGACTGCTCTTTTGTAGAAAGGCAGTCAGCCAGGGTGTGTACCTCCAAGCGCACAAGATCGAGTGCCCTCTGATGCATGTCCTCTACCCGGGAGATGAGGACCTCAATGTCTGCTTTAGTGGGGAGTGCCCGAAAAAGCGCCCGCAGATCATCCCCCACGGGTGGTGTGGCAGGGGTAGCTTGCACGGGCCCGGGATCCGGGCAGTCGACCGAGAAAACCCCAGGGAGGTTTGCGTATGCATCCAAGGCATCCGGGGTTGGAGAAGATGGCCGGGACGTTGACCCGGAAGGTGAGGCTGCCGACGTGCCACTTGGTGCCGCCATAGAAACATGAGGGTCCCAACAGCTAGTTTTCGGAAAAAAACTGTTTATCTCGGTCTTCGGGTCGGGTCCATGGGACGCCTGTGTTCCCTTCACCCACTTCTCCTTGGCTGAGAGCATTATAGGTTGTTGTAGCAAGGTTTAGCAGCAGGTAACTCAGGAAAGTGCAGGAGCTCAGGAGCGGTGCATCCTCACTCGGCCATGTCCAGACCACGTTCCCCCATATAATTTTTTTAAACACAGATCTTTTGGTTGAGGTACTTTCTCACCTCTCTGTATTAAAGTTTGGACTATCTAAACTTCAAAAGCCCAACCACTTTACTATTAAAATATATTTTACAGGAAAAATAAAGAGGGAGGAGCCTAAACATGGCGGTGAGGGAGATCTCGATGTGAGAGCTCTCCGTCAAGCCGGCCGCCTATCCTTCAGGAGATCTGCCAAAGCCCCCCATCAAGAGATGATATACAGCTAGACCTACCTGTGAGAGGTAGGTCTGGAGAGAAGCCGTGGAGTGCGGAGGTTGCGGGACGAGTTGCAGAGGAGTGGACGGAGCTCCAGGAAGACGCTGCTGGGAGATGGCGGTAATTCTCGTCTGGCGCGGCGGACGGCCCGGAGCCAGGATGCGAGGGAACACGTGACCGGCTGCAGAGGAGCTCTTGGAAGGGGAGAAGCTGGCCGGCATCCCTGGGTGAAGGAGGACGCCAGTTCCCCATTGAAGACCTGTATGAGTGTCCCTGGTGGCGGAGTACCGGGGAGGAAGTAGACCAAGAGGGGGGTATCTCCCCTTCTCTACCCCTAAGAAGGAGCAGTCTATCTCCCCCTGCAAGAGAAAGAACTACACAGAAGCATAGACACCAGAAGAAAAAAGGAAGCTGGCTTGCATGAGAAGGAAGACAGCAAGAGGGTGAGTGAGAGCAGCATTTAATTGAAAGAAAGAGTGGTAATGTGAATGTATAGGGGGAGATCATCTAGGGGGGTCTAAAAGGAGAAGAGGACAGAAGCAGTAATGCACAGGTCATTGGAAATATTGAGTCCGGCAAAGAGGTGGATTTAAAGTGTCAAACAGGACAATAAAGGAAGAGATGTTTTTTTTTTTTCTTCTCCCCCCATCTTCTTCCCAGAATTTGGATAAAGGTACTATATTGTTGAGAAGCCTGAAAAATAAAGTAGCCAAAGGAGGTGGGTGTCAAGGTCCTACCTTTTCCCTGAGGTTATGTTACTCCATGTGCTGGCGTCCATCTTGGATTCTGCTGTGCATGATGGGAATCCTTTTATGCCTTCAGGTCTCTGTGGTCCATCCCCCAGAGGGGTGTGGCTGATGACATATAAGCCTGTAGCCCGCACATGCTCTTTGCACTTGTGTCTTGTGTCTTTGTGTTGCTATTACTCTGTTCTGATTCTCGTGACTCTCCTGGTATCTGATTCGGCTTGTGACTTGACTATTCTTTGTATTCTCCCTTGATCTGACCCTCTGTTGCTGAACCCGGCTCGTGACCTGTGATTCTCGTCTGCTGTCCTGTACTGTTTTGCCCTGTTGTTGTTGACCCGGCTTGTCTGACTACTCTTTTGTCTCTTCCACCAGCTACACGCCATTGGCGGCGGCCATTACCGCAGCTGAGGTGTCTCGGGGGCCGTGACCTGGTTCCTGGCTGCGTCAAGTCCATCCCCACCATCAGGGGCCCTGGTGAAGGGCAGCCTGGGACTTAGACTCCGCACCCTGAGGGACTTCGGTCTGTGGGTAGTGGTTGTAGTCAGCCTGTGCGTTACATTGTTAGGCCTGCCTGTCCGTTCCTCGGCCCCTGCCCTGACATTACACAAGTGCCATGAACCCTGACGGTGCAGGCATGCCTTCGCTCCCAATGCTAGTCGCCAGACTCGATCAACAGGATCACCTGTTGGATCAATTCGCTCAGGCGTTGCAAACTCTGCTTGCACGCACTACACACCTTGATCCTGGTGCTATTAGGCTGGTAGTCACTCCGGTGGTCTCTCCCGCAGCTTCTCCGCCTATTGCGTCCACCACCTCGACGGCTGCATCAGCGGCGCCCAGATGTATGACTGGTTCAGCCCCTCTTCCACAGCGCTTTGGGGGTGAGCCTAGTCAGTGTCGTGGGTTCCTCAACCAGGTGGGTATTTATTTTGAATTAATACCCCACGCCTTTCTGTCTGAGAGGTCAAAGGTGGGGTTCCTAATTTCCCTACTCTCAGACAAGGCCTTGGCCTGGGCAAATCCCTTATGGGAGAGGAACGACCCGGTGATTCAAGATTTTTCCGGTTTTGTCGATGCCTTCCGTAGGGTATTCGACGTACCGGCTCGTTCCGCCTCGGCGGCCAAACTGCTCATGACCATGCATCAGGGTTCACGGACCGTGGCCGAGTACGCAATAGAGTTTCGTACCCTGGCGGCAGAGGTCGGTTGGAACAATGAGGCTCTGGTGGCTGCGTTTTCCCATGGTCTTTCTGACATATTGAAGGACGAGATTGCAGCTAAGGAACTGCCTGTGGTGTTGGAGGAGCTCATCTCTTTCCTGATCCTGATTGACACCAGGCTCAGGGAGAGGCCTTCACTCAGGGAACGCCTGCAGAGGCCTTCCAATCGACTGGCACCTGCGTTTTCTGTCCCACCCGTTCCTCCCTCTCCTCCCACGCCTCCTGGGGATAGCTTGTCTGGTGGGGAACCCATGCAGCTGGGGTTTGCTCGCCTTTCCAAGGGGGAGCGGGCCGCTCGGCGTCGGGAGGGTCGCTGCCTGTACTGTGGCCTCGGTGGGCACTTTCGGCAGTCTTGTCCGGTCCGTCCGGGAAACTCTCGCACCTGAGATCATGTCGGGGACAGATCTTGGGTGGAGTTTCCTCGTCCCTGGCGTTCCGCAAGGATAAGCCACTGATCACCGTGGTCCTTTCTTGGACGGAGGGCTCGGTGACGGCCCAGGCGTTGGTAGACTCTGGGGCCGGTGGGTTGTTCTTGGACAGCTCGTTTGCTGCACAGCACTCCATTCCCCTGCAGGCTCGCGCTACCCCATTGGTTCTCGAAGCCATAGATGGCAGGCCCCTGCAGCCGCCGCAGGTTACCCACGAGACTCTGCCGATAGAGGTAGCCATTGGGTCTGTTCACAGGGAGGTGGCCTGTTTTCAGGTGATTTCTTCCCCACACTATTCGGTGGTTTTGGGGTATCCCTGGCTCCAGAGGCACAATCCAACCTTCAATTGGCAAACAGCCGAGATTCTCTCATGGTCTCCACAGTGTGGGGCCGGGTGCATCCGGGGGCCGGTTAAGGTATTGTGTGCCTCCTCGGACTCTGCGTTGCCCACCGACTATGGGGAGTACCGGGACATGTTTGATAAGGTACGCGCTGGTACCTTACCGCCGCATCGTCCTTACGACTGCGCCATATCCTTGCAACCCGGGGCCACTCCTCCGCGTGGCAGGGTGTACCCTCTCTCGGTTGCGGAGAATAAGGCCATGGAGGAGTACGTTGTGGATGCGCTTTCCCGGGGGCACATTCGTAAGTCTACTTCTCCAGCAGGAGCAGGTTTTTTTTTCGTAAAGAAGAAAGGTGGGGAATTGAGGCCCTGCATCGATTATAGGGGTCTCAATCGGATTACCATTAAAAATGCATATCCGATTCCTTTGATTTCTGAGTTGTTCGACCGCCTTAAGGGAGCAACAGTCTTTACCAAACTCGACCTTAGGGCAGCGTACAACCTCGTACGGATCAGACAGGGGGATGAGTGGAAGACCGCGTTTAACACCAGAACCGGGCACTACGAATACCTGGTGATGCCCTTCGGATTGTGTAATGCGCCCGCGGTTTTTCAGGAATTCATAAACGATGTCCTTCGTGATTTGTTGCAGCGGTGCGTAGTGGTTTACCTGGATGACATCTTGGTTTACTCTACCTCCATGGAGTCTCATGTCCAGGATGTCAAGCAGGTGCTGCAACGATTGCGTGAGAATGGACTGTTTTGTAAACTCGAGAAGTGCGAGTTCCATCGATCCCAAGTTGCCTTTTTGGGCTACATAATTTCCGCGGAGGGATTTTCCATGGACCCTCAGAAGGTTGCTGCGGTTCTGCAGTGGCCTCGTCCCAATGGTCTTCGGCCCATTCAGCGCTTTCTGGGTTTTGCCAACTACTATCGGAAGTTCATCAGGAACTTCTCCACATTGGCAAAGCCTCTCTCGGACCTAGCCAGGCAGGGGAGTAACCCTCGCGAGTGGCCATCCGAGGCCATCATAGCTTTTGAGGCTCTGAAAGCCGCCTTTGCTTCGGCTCCGATTCTTTCACATCCCAATCCTGGGTTGCCCTTCGTCCTCGAGGTTGATGCTTCCGAGACGGGAGTAGGGGCTCTCCTGTCTCAGCGTCGCTCGCCCGATGGACCCCTACTTCCCTGCGGGTTCTACTCCAGGAAGCTTTCCTCTGCAGAGTGCAACTACCAGATTGGAGATCGGGAGTTGTTGGTCATCATCCTGGCTCTCAAGGAGTGGAGGCACCTGCTCGAGGGTTCCGCGGTTCCGGTCCTCATTCTTACCGATCACAAGAACCTGACTTATCTTTCGGAGGCCAAGAGATTGACACCCCGCCAGGCCAGATGGGCTCTGTTCTTGTCACGCTTCAACTATGTGGTTTCATATTTGCCTGGTTCCAAGAATGTCAGGGCTGATGCGTTATCACGGCAATACTCTGAGTTGTCCAGGGAAGACTCAGCCAATCTCACTTATACCTCCAGATCAGATCCTGGCTGCCATTCGCACCAGTCTGACCTCTCCTCTTGGGGAGCAGATTTTGGCGGCTCAAACTGATGCTCCTCCCGGGAAGCCGGAGGGTAGATGTTTCGTACCCGAGGGATTGCGCACCCGCCTGCTGCGTACCTACCATAACGCCAAAACAGCCGGGCATCCGGGGAAGAACCAGCTGTGTTGGGTCGTCTCTCGCTTATTCTGGTGGCCAACCCTCCGTGCCGACATTGCCTCTTATGTAGCGGCATGTTCGATCTGTGCCCAGAATAAGTCTCCACGGCATCTCCCTTTGGGTCTTCTGCAACCCATTCCCAATGGGGAGCGTCCTTGGTCACATCTAGGTATGGACTTTATTGTAGACCTCCCGGTGTCTCGGGGTCATACGGTCATCCTCATGATCGTCGATCGGTTTTCCAAGATGTGCCATTGCATTCCACTGAAGAAATTACCCACAGCGCAAGAACTGGCCACGGTCTTTTCCAGGGAGATTTTTCGCCTGCATGGGTTGCCTAAGGTGATTGTCTCGGACCGCGGGAGTCAGTTTGTGCCCAGATTCTGGCGCGCCTTCTGCTCCCAGTTGGGTATTAGTCTCTCCTTTTCTTCAGCCTACCACCCACAGTCCAATGGGGCTGCGGAGCGTTCCAATCAGGCCTTAGAACAATTCCTTTGGTGTTATATTTCAGACCATCAGGACGATTGGGCCGTTCTCCTGCCTTGGGCAGAGTTTGCCAGGAACTCGGCGGTCAACTCCTCCTCCGGGATGTCTCCTTTCATGGCCAACTATGGGTTCCAACCCGCGCTATTACCTGAGAGGTTCTCACCACAGGACATTCCGGCTGTTGAGAACCATCTTGCTGCCCTGCGTTCTTCATGGGGGCAGATCCAGAGGGCCTTGAGGGACTCAGGTCAGCGCCAGAAGTTCCAGGCTGATCGCAGACGGTTG
Organism: Staurois parvus; assembly: GCF_062004578.1. Classification (NCBI taxonomy): domain Eukaryota; kingdom Metazoa; phylum Chordata; class Amphibia; order Anura; family Ranidae; genus Staurois; species Staurois parvus. The sequence goes on from NW_028318316.1 coordinate 141,942, forward strand.
CCCGCTCCTTCATACCAGGTCGGCGATCGTGTGTGGTTGTCTACTCGCAACCTCAATCTTTGGGTGCCCACACCCAAACTAGCTCCCCGTTTTGTCGGTCCTTTCCGCATTCTCCGCAAACTGAATCCGGTGGCCTATGCCCTTGCCCTTCCGTCTGGGATGCGGATCTCCAATATCTTTCATGTTTCCCTGTTGAAACCTCTGATCTGCAATCGCTTCACTACCTCTCTGCCTCGGCCCCGTCCTGTCCGGGTTGACGGTCATGAGGGAGGGAGGGGAGGGAGGGTGGGAGGAGGAGGGAGGGACAAAGGTGATACTCAGCATAAGGGAAGGAGAGGGAAGTTGGAGGAAGAATTCTAGGGAAAGATAGAATGGAAAAATTATTTAGTAATGGAGGAGGTTAATTTTATGACGTATAATGTTAAAGGATTGAATCACCCAGAGAAGAGATTTAAGATACTTAGAGAGATACAAAAAAGATTTATTGAGATAGTGTTTATACAGGAAACCCATTTAATGCAAGAAACAAGTGTGAAATTGTATTCTAAGCATTATCCAATATGGTATTATGCAGACTCCCCAACTAAATGTGCTAAAGGGGTAGCAATTGGGTTTGCAAAAAGCATAAGGTTTTGTCTAGAAGAAAAAATGGAGGATCCAGAAGGGAGATTTTTATTTCTGAAGGGGAAATTACAAGAGGTAGAATGTACACTAGCAAATATATATAGCCCTAATAAAAGACCGGAGGTTTATCTAAAGAACATACTCAAGAAACTATTCGATTTTAAAAAAGGCGAATTAATTTTGGCAGGAGATTTTAATTGTTGCATGGAACCACAGATGGATATTTCATCACATTTGCTGAGAGAAGGGAATAAATACTTGAAAGCACTAAGGAAAACATTACAACAGTATCAGTTGGTAGATGGAGAATTAAAAATTTGCATGACAGAGATTATACATTCTATTCTCATGCACATGAGACGTATTCAAGATTGGATTATATATTGTTAGACCATAGACTGATTGAATCTTTGGTGAAAGCAAAAATAGAAATTATAACGGTATCGGATCATGCACCTGTCACAATGAGGTTGATATGGGGGAAAGTACATAAAAAGATGAATACGTGGAGATTGAATGAGACACTTCTTCAAGATCATGAGACAGAGGAGATAATTAAAAGAGAAATAGAACAATATTTTGAAAGAAATGAGACTAAAGAGGTGTCTGTGGCGACTGTGGGAAGCCCATAAGGACTATATAAGAGGAATCTTAATAGCGATTGGGGTGAAAAAAAAAGGAAAGGAATGAAAGAATTAATACACGTCTTAGAGAATTGTTTGAATTAGAACAGGTGTATAAACAGAGAATAACAAAACAGATCAAGCAGAAGGTTATGGAAAAAGAGAAGAATTAAAAAACTTAATTGAAAAGGAAAAGAGAAGAGTATTTAATAAGATGATTATTGAGAGATATAGATGGACAGATAGACCTGGAAAGTTTTTGATGAGAGCTCAAAGAAAAAAGAAAGGTAAGAACTATATAGAAAAAATAAGGGATAATAAAGGAGAACTAAAATACTCTACCAAAAATATAGCAGAAGTGTTTAAAGAGTTTTACAGTAAATTATATAATATTAATCCTCAACGGTCCATAATAGAAGAGGAAGAGAGAAGTAAAAAAAGACAGACATTCCTAAAAGAAGCGGGGTTACCGAAATTGAGAGAAGAACAGTTAAGTTCCCTGGAGAGACCAATATCGGAAGAAGAAATCCAGAGGGCATTAAAGAGCACTAAGGCAGGGAAAAGTCCAGGGCTGGATGGGTATACCGTGAGATACTATAAAAAATGTAAAGATCAACTGGTGCCTAAATTGAGTGTATATATGAATGCATTGGGAGGGGAGATGGAGATGAGAGAGGAATCCCTACAAGCCCATATAACAATAATACCAAAAGAAGGGAGAGATGGTATGCAGTGTTCTAGTTATAGACCAATATCCCTGTTGAATACAGACACTAAATTATATGCAAAAGTGCTAGCAGATAGGTTAAAAGACTTAATGCCGGAGTGGATTCATATGGACCAGGTAGGGTTTGTCCCTGGGAGAGAGGGTAGGGACAATGGCTTAAGATCATTGTTGCTTATACAAAAAAGTAAAAGAGAAAAGTCTCCTGTTTTGTTAATGTCAATAGATGCTGAGAAAGCATTTGATAGATTAGATTGGACTTATATGGTAGATACTCCTGAAAGTTTTAGAAATAGGTCCGACAATAAGAACATGGATAGAGAAATTATATAGTAAGCCAACGGCAGCAATAAAGGTTAATTGGGAACTTTAGGATGTATAATGGTACCCGGCAGGGATGTCTATTGTCACCTTTGTTATTTGTTTTATCCCTAGAATCCCTATTGGCAAAAATAAGGAAAAACATAGATATTAGCGGAATTTTTGTGGGAGAGACAGAGCATAAAGTAGCAGCTTATGCTGATGATTGCTGTTCTATGTAAATAACCCAAGGATAACATTACCTAATTTAATGAGGGCACTGAAGGAGTATGGGGAGCTGTCCAATTTAAAAATTAATCCAACTAAAATGGAAATCTTGAATATAAATCTACCAAGGAGAGAGAGAGAGGCTTTACAAAAGGAATTTTCTTGCTCATGGAAGGAAAAAGAACTAAAATATCTGGGAATAAAGTTAACAGTATCTCTAAAGAATTTATCTAAGGCAAACTATATTCCATTATTAAATGAAATCAATGAAGAAATACAATTTGGGCTAGGTGGTATATCTTGGTTAGGAAGAATAAATTTAATTAAAATGGTAATTGTCCCAAAAATGTTATATAAATTTCAGATTATTCCAATAAAGTTGCCAGAACAGTATTTTAGGACAATGAAAAAAATCATAAGGTTTATATGGAAGAATAGAAAACCTAGAATAAGTTATGAAGTTCTAACTAGAGATAAAGAAAATGGGGGTTTAGGTGTTCCCGATTTTAAAAGATATTATAACGCAGTGTTAATTACACAAATTTTTGATTGGATACACAATGCACAGGGGAAAAGTTGGATAAATATTGAAAATATATTAAGTAAAGCACATTTGAGTAGGATAATATGGTTACCACCGCACTGTCGTGGAATGGTGGATAGTACAAGCACACTCACAAGAATGGTTTTGAGAATTTGGGACACAATGTACAAACAGATGGGGTGGGAATTTAATTCAATGTTAATGCCTGTCGTAAACACAGATTTTTTTCCCGCCAGGAAATGAAAAGATTGCAGGGAGATGGATAAAAAAGGGAGATGCACAATTATTAGATTTAATGAAGGGTGAGGAAATATGTTCCTTAGGGGAAATTAAAAAGAAGGAGCTGTTTATTCAAGTAGATGAGTGGCGTTATTTACAAATGAAACATTTTATAGAAAAACTCCCGAAGCCTTTAACCTCCCTAGCGGTATGATTATTTCAGATTTTTGGTGCTGAAAGCGGTACCATTATTTTGCATGGAAATATGTAATTTTTTTATTGTAGGCTGTAATTTTTAGGAATAACTCACTGAAATCTGTCCGAACAAGAGTCTATTAAACATCCCGGGTATGATAAAATTTCAAACACGAAATCATAAATTATAATTTAATAAATAATCATAAAAAATAATATTATAATAATACATTTAATTCAATAATATAATCAAATCGAAAACACTGAAATTTGAAATAGAGCACCAAGTTCGCACATCGCTGAGCAAAAGTCGCAAAATCGTTTTCAGTGTCTGATGACGAATTTCCCCACGAATCATTATCACTCAATTCTGCAAGTGGTTCTGATTTACTATCGCTGTTCTCTAGCTGATCTAAACCCGCTTTTGACCTAAAGGGACACTTTTTGGACGCCATGGATGTTTCTCAGTTTCCAGGCAGAAAGAACAGACAAAATGCAGGCAGGGCACAGGACAAAGCACTAGGGACAAAATGTATGTGAAATGGGTTGAAACAGCAATGTTTTACTATGTAAAATTTGTTTGGAAAAAAATGACATTTTTTAAAATTTTCAAATTTCCCGTACGTCCCGACGTCACAGGGACCGGAACACAGAAGCCGGATGCCGGCATTGGCCGGAGGAGATGGCCGGAACGCTGCAGGGGACACATCGCGGGAACGCAGGACAAGGTAAGTTCTGCAGGGAATCCCTATGCAGCGCCGCATGGTAAGCCCGAGTGTAGCTCGGGGTTACTGCTTTTGGTACTGACATTTTACCCCGAGCTACACTCAGGAATACCGCTAGGGAGGTTAAGGAAGAAAGAAAAGTGGAATCCATTTGAACTTTTGTTTAGTACATGGGGTGATGGGAAACACAGAACTTCAAAAAGATATAGAATTAACACCAAATATAAACAACAAACACGGCACCAGCATATATTGGGAAATGGGAAAGAGAATTAGGAGTTAAGATAGAAGAAGATAAACAAAAAAAGATATATAAGTTAACACATGGTAATATAAGCATGAAAGATGTAGAGATGAATTATAAAAGTTTGGCGAGTTGGTATATGACACCAAATATAGTACACAGACAAAATAGAGATAAATCACCTTTATTTTGGAGGGGCTATGGGGAACAGGGCACGGTAGGTCATATTTGGTGGGAGTGTTATAAAATCCAAGAATATTGGGAAGAAGTAGCCCAACAAATACAGGTAATAATGGGGATAGAAATATTAAAAGACCCAGGGGTATGTCTGTTACATGCAACAGAGCTAACAGTAGAAAAATATAGACATTCTGGGTTATTGCAATATATGAACGCAGCAAAAAGTTTAATTCCTAAATGCTGGATGGAAAAGGAAGCACCGAAAATAAGGGATTGGATAATGAAAGTAGATCAGATATATAGAATGGAGGAATTATACCATTTAGAAGAAGATAAAATGGAAGGTTTTCGTGAGAAGTGGAAAAAGTGGGAGGAGTATAGGAAGGTTAAATTAATTGAAGGTTAATTTAATTGAAAGTATATTGAAAACCCTAGGACTTCAAAAGGAGAGGATCGATGCTGAGTGGAGGGAAGCGGGAGGGAAGGGGAAGGTGAGGGGGTGGGGGAAGGTTTGTATCTGTAATTTTATATGTTGTACTTTAGTGAAAACATTTGAATAAGTGATATTGGATTTTTTTTTATATTGAATTGGAATAGATGAAATGAAAAATGTTATAAATATTAATAAAAAAATATATATATTTTACATTTTCTGAGCTTACACTTATCCCATGCAAAAGTAAACCATAACATCTATTAGAGCATGTATGCTTATATATTGTGCTACATGTCTTTGTTTCCAAAAATAACAAGAAATGTATCCTTTTTTTGAGGGGGGGAGGGGCGGGGGAACAGTTAAAGCAGCTAACTATATATGGTTTTATTTGGTCAAAACTAAAATTAGTCTCCTAGATTGTAAGCTCCAAGGAGCAGGGCCCTCCAATCCCTCTTGTATTGAATTGTATTGTTGCTGTATTGTCTCCCGCTATATTGTAAAGCGCTGAGCAAACTGTTGGCGCTATATAAATCCTGTATAATAATAATAATAATGTCCGCAATCTGCAAATTCCTGTGCTGGCCAATCTCACAATAATTGATGCTTGTAGTACCTGACTAACTGACACTGACATCATCAGTGGCATTATTGCACTGTTAAACACTAATTATATGCACTCTCATTGTACTAATGACACTGGGCATGAAGGGGTTAACATTAAGGGCGATGAAGGTGGTACATTTGTGCCAAGCAAGTGTTTGTGTATACTGTGTGCAGCTTTTACTGGAGATCAGTCAGCCACATTCACAGGGTGCAGCTGGCTACTGCAGCTACAATGCTGTGCTGGCAAGGGAATTTCACAGGTCAGACAAAATAGCAGCCAGCTATACCCTGTGAAGCTCGTGGCTGACTGGCCCTGTGTAAAGGAATGTGATTTGGGAGGAGGAGCTGTGCACAGTGCTGTAATTGTAAAAAAAAGCTCTGTTAAATGCCCTGCCAGTGGTGATTCCTGTCCTCTGGCTCTCAACAGTCACCCCTGTCCTCTGCCCTACTGACCTCCCATCCTTTGCCCCCTGACATTTTTTAATGCACCCCCACATCATGTAGGCTAGATCCAGCTCTGTTGGGGATCTAGTTGTTTTTGATACCTGCTTAGCAGGGACTAGACAAACAACGATATCCCCTGTCACTGAACATAGCTCTGTTGTTGACATTCACACAGCTGGGTTAGGTGATGTTCAGAGCTGATTCCCGGGTGCCAGGGGCCAATCATTGTCCGGGACCCAGTGCTCAGTATGTGCTGTGAAGAAACACAGCGCAGCAGGCCTGGTGGCTGTGCCTGCCCCCTGCCTCAGCACATGGATCACATACTAGGTATGTCATCCAGAACAGGAAAGCCACTCTGCCGCCGTACAACTAAGTTCAACAGTCAGCAAGTGGTTGTGAGAGAGATTTAACCCCAAAAATATAATTTGTGTTCTTTTGTGGCTTTTTTTTTTGGCACCTCAGCTCCTCCTCTGCTGCAAATATGATGGTCGCAGGAGCATTTATGCCAAGTGGACCATCTAGAAGTTTGTTCGTAACCACCTGCGGCAGTGATTTGTCTATCACCCAACGGTTCTGCAGTTGCAGCACTGTTGGAGTGATCTGAAGAGAGGACTTCCTCCTGAAAGTCAATGGACAAATCATTTTTAAGTAAATATGTTCCAAATGAAGCAGAAAATATTGTTTTTGTAGAAATGTTGCACTTTTAAATGTTTTTTTAGGTATTTATTGATTTGTGAAATGTATGAACTTGGTAACTTTTGTATTCATTTTGTTATGTTTGCATTTGGAATTGTTCTAGCCACAGCCACTGGACAACAGCTAGTGATCATTTTGGTAAAGCAGCAGGGGAGGAGGCTGGCCATTCTACATACAGTATGTTGCCACCCGGGGCACCCGAACAAGAGCCCCTGCAAGTTGTGAATGGTAAGCACAATTGTAATAGCCTTGCCACACATGATTGTTTGGAAAAAGGTTTGGCCTTGTGAAATAAGCCAAAAAAAAAAAATATATACACACACACACTTTGGTCCATATATGTTTGGACACAGACACAATTTTCATACTTTTGGCTCTGTATACCACCAGAATAAATGAAAACAAAACCGTGCAGAAGTTCAGCTTTAATTCAAGGGGTTGAACATAAATATCAAGTACAAATTTTAGGAACTGCAACCATTTTTATACACAGACCCTCCATTTGCAGGGGCTCACATGTAATTGGAAAAATTAATATAACCATAAATAAAATGTTAATTTTTAATATTTTGTTGAGAATCCTTTACTGGCAATGACTGCATGAAGTCTGGAACCCATGGACATTACCAAAGACTGGGTTTCCTCCTTTCTGATGCTTTCCCAGGCTCTAACTGCAGCTGTCTTCAGTTGTTCTTTGTGGGTCTTTCTGTCTTTAGTTTTGCCTTCAGTAAGTGAAAAGCATGCTCAATTGGATTGAGATCAGGTAACTGACTCGGCCATTGCAGAATATTCCACTTATTTTCCTTCAAAAGCTCCTGTGTTGCTTTTGCACTGTGTTTTGGATCATTGTCCATCTGTACTGTGAAGCGCCGTACAATCAACTCTGTTGCATTTGTCTAAATCTGGGCTGACAGCATATTTCTAAACATTGCAGAATTCATCCGGCTGTTTCTGTCTTCTGTCATATCATCAATAAACACCAATGACCCAGTGCCACTGGAAGCCATGCATGCTCATGCCATCACACTGCCTCCGCCATATTTTATAGATGACGTTGTGTGATTTGGTTTAAGAGCTGTTCCAAACCTTCTGCACACTTTTTTTCTTCCCGCCATTCTGGTACAGATTAATCTTAGATTCATCCATCCAAAGAATGCTTTTCCAGAACTGGTCTGGTCTTTTTAGATTTTTTTTTGGCAAAGTCTAATCTGGCTTTTCTATTCTTCAGGCTATTATGAATGGTTTGCACCTTGTGGTGAACCCTCTGTATTTGCTCTCGTGAAGTCTTCTCTTGACTGTAGACTTTGACAATGATACACCCACCTCCTGGAGAGTGTCCTTCACTTGTGTGGATGTTGTGAATGGGTTTTTCTTTACCATAGAGAGGATCCTGCGATCATCCACCACTGTTGTCTTCCGTCGACGTCCATGCCTTTTTATGTTGCTGATCTCACCAGTGCGTTCTTCTTTCCTCAGAATGTACCAAACTGGCCACTCCTAATGTTGCTGCTATCTCTCTGATGGATTTGTTTAATTTTTGTAGCCTTACAATGGCCTGTTTCACTTGCCTGGACAGCTCCTTTAAACTCATGATGTAGGTTCACAGCAATAGATTCCAAATGCAAATACCACACTTAGAATCAACTCCTGACCTTTTACCTGCCTAATTGATGAAGAAATAACAAAGGAGTAGCCCACACCTGGCCATGAAACAGCTTTGATTCTATTCAAAAATTATGAAAAAAATATAAAAATGAAAATGAAAGTCCTTCCAATCCTTCCAATCCTTTCTCACGATGATAAAACCTCAAAAAAAAAAGGAAATATCACATAGTGTATTATCTTTTTAGTACAACAAAATATTCGTGACAACACTCTAGTGATTATCCAAATAGGAATATAATTTTTCCTTTTGGTAATTAGTGTAAAGGTGAATCAAGTGAACAAACAAATTCAAAAATAGTGCAAAACACTGTGTATTGTGAATCACTTTACAGTGCTCCAAAACAAATCCACACCGTGCCACTTCTATTATAGTAAGGAATGCATACCCTTACCAACATTCCTCAATAAACCTGCTTTCAGTATTTTATAATGTGGACCCTCCTGTAGTGCTTCCCCAGATTTCACTGCATTCAAGGCACTATATGGGCAGGATACTCCATGTCTCCATATCATAGGCACCATATAAGTAAAAGCATATGAAGGACAAATAGTGTAATACCGCCAAAGTAATATCCACAAAGACACTTTATTGTAGCTGCTCACATTGTTAATAATTCAAAACCGCTTTTCAATACCGTCATAACGCCAAGCTACCATCCAGGAAACATCCAGGGACCAACACACAGTCTTTTTTCCTTTTCCAAAATGGCCGCCGGTCGACTTCCGATTCCTGTATGCGTCTTGACATCACAGCCCTTGACGCGTTTCGTCATCGACTTAATCATAACCCCTTTTGTTATGTTACAGCTTTATTCCAAAATGGATTAAATTCATTTTTTTCCTCAACATTCTAAAACAATACCCCATAATGACATGTGAAAGAAGTTCATTTTGAAATCTTTGCAATTTATTAAAAATAAAAAATGAAAAAATAACCACATGTACTCCACATGTATTCACAGCCTTTTCTCAATACTTTGCTGAAGCACCATTAGCACCAATTACAGCCTCAAGTCGTTTTGAGTATGATGCCACAAGCTTGGCACACCTATTTTTGGGCAATTTCTCCCATTCTTCTTTGCAGTACCTCTCAATCTCCATCAGGTTGGATCAGGAGCATTGGTGCACAGCACTTTTCAAATCTCTCCAGAGATGTTCAGTCGGGTTCAAGTCTGGGCTCTGGCTGGGCCACTCCAGGACATTCACAGAGTTGGCCCGTAGCCACTCCTTTGTTATGTGCACTGTGTGCTTAGGCTCGTTGTTCTGTTGAAAGATAAACCGTCACCCCAGTCTAAGGTCCAGAGCACTCTGGAACAGGTTTTCATCAAGGATGTCTCTGTACATTACTGCATTCATCTTTCCTTCAATCCTGACTATTTTCCCAGTTCCTGCCACTGAAAAACATCTGCACAGCATGAAGCTGCCACAATGCTTCACTGTAGGGATGGTATTGGCTAGGTGGTGATCGGTGCCTGGTTTCTTCCAGACATGACACTTGGCATTCAGATCAAAGAGTTCAATCTTTGTTTTATCAGACCAGAGAGTTTTGTTTCTCAAGGTCTGAGAGTCCCTCAAGTGCCTTTTGGCAAACTTTAGGCCGGCTGCCATTTACCTTTTACTGAGGAGTGTCTTCTGTCTGGCCACTCTACCATATAGGCCTGATTTTTGGAGTGCTGCAGAGATGGTTGTTCTTCTGGAAGGTTCTCCTCTCTCCACAGAGAAACTCTGGAGTGACCGTCAGGTTCTTGGTGCTTGCTAAGGCCTTTCTCCCTCAATTTGGCCGGGCAGTACGCTCTAGGAAGATTCTTGGTGGCTCTAAACTTCTTATATTTACAGATGATGGAGGCCACTGTGCTCATTGGGACCTTCAATGCTGAAGATATTATTCTGTACCCTTCCCCAGATCTGTGCCTTGATACAATCCTGCCTCAGAGGTGTACGGACAATTCCTTGGACTTCATGGTTTGGTTTGTGCTCTGACATGCACTGTTAACTGTGGGACCTTATATAGACAGGTTTATGCCTTTCCTAGTCATGTCTAATCACCTGAATTTACCACAGGTGGACTCCAATCAAGTTGTGGAAACATCTCAAGGATTATCAGTAGGAACAGGATGCACCAGAACTGAATTTTGAGTGTCATGGCAAAGGCTGGGAATACTTATGTACATGTGTTTTTTTTTTATTTTTAATAAATTGCAAAGATTTAAAAATGAACTTCTTTCACGTTGTCATTCTAGGGTATTGTTTGTAGAATGTTGAGGAAATAAATGAATTTAATCCATTTTGCAATAAGGCTGTAACATAATAAAATGTGGCAAAAGTGAAGAGCTGTGAATCCTTTCTGGATGCACTGTATGTAATGTGTATGTATTTTCCTATTAGATTTTATTTATTTATATATATATATATATATATATATATATATATATATATATAGAGTGCATAATAATGTTTAAAGTTGTAGGAGAGTTCCCCTTTAGGTTTGTATTGGGCTTTTTTAAACAGCTACCATTTCGGATTAATTAAAAAACTTATAAGTGGTATATTTTGGATATGAAACTGTTTTAGGCTCAGCACAGTTTATAAGATTGCTTTTGAATTGGTTTTATGTTTTTTATTAAGAGTGGTCATTTTGACCACTATTCGATATACTATAAATATTACATGTGAGGTGACGGACGTCCTTCCGCTCCTAGAGGACGTCAAGTGAGGAAACATGTAGGGTGGGGCCAGGAGGTGACGTCACCATGCACAGCGGTGTTGTCCCACGGTCAACGGATTACGGCATGGGATGACCCAGTTTTACAATTTTATGCGTTATCACTTGTGTACTTGTGTCAGTGGAGACACAAATCTATGTGAGTGGCTTTATTGCTTTCATTTGAATAAACAGATTGAATGGTTTTATGCTATGGCAGCTCCTTTTTTCTTTCTCTCCTCATGAGATATTATGGGATAGTGCGATGCTGTTTTCAAAAGCCTTTGGAGATAGAACTACAGACTGCAGATCATTACTCCTATAATAACATGCGGTTTTGCTAGTTTATAATCTGACCAGCATATCGCTCTGGTGAGTTCATTTAACCCCATGACGCTGACATAACAAAAATATGCGGCTTCACAGAACTGGGCTTTTTTCCGTGGGGCCGCATATTTGCGCACCTGTCTTTGTGCTGGGAGCATGCCGCACGGCGCGCTCCCAGCACAAAGACCAGGGTGTCACTGAGAGC